>NC_045455.1:3168048-3265541 GCF_002776525.5 Piliocolobus tephrosceles
TGGGCATGGTGCCCGTCTACCATCACTGAACACTGGGCATGGTGCCCGACTACCATCACTGAACACTGGGCATGGTGCCTGTCCATAATCATTGGACACTGGGCATGGTGCCCACACACCCTCACTAGACAATGGGCATTGTACCTATCCACCACCAATGGACACTGAGCATGGTGCCCATCTACCATCATTGGACACTGGGCACTGCACCATCCACCATCACCGGACACTTGGCACAGCACCTGTTCATAATCACTGAACAATGGCTATGATGCCTGTCCACCATCATTGGGCATAGCATCTGTACACCCTCATCAGACACTGGGCATGGTCCACCATCATTGGACACTTGGTATGTCCAATGAGCATCATCACTGAACAATGGGCATTGTGCCTGTCCGCCATCATTAGACACTGGGCAAGGCACTCGCACACTCTCATCAGACGTTGGGCATGGTACACCATTATGGATGCTGGACAAGGTGCCCATCCACCATCAATTGACCCTGAACATACCTGTCCATCATCATTACACATTGGACATGGCACCCATCCATCATTACAGCACACTTGGCATGGTGCCTGTCCATAGTCACTGAACACTGGGCCTGGTGCCCATCCAGCATCACTGGACACTGCGCATGGCACAGTGCCCAGCACTGGACATGGGACACTGTCCATCCACCATCAAGAGACCCATAGCACTGGACATGGCACTCATCCATTCAGGCCTTTGAGAACAACCAGAGAAACAGGTTCCTTGGGCAGCAAAGCAGCCACGGGACTCTGAGGGAGCCATGCTCAGTGGGAGTGAAGGGCAGGCGGTGGGCAATGTGGCCAGAGAAATGCCTCACTGGGCTGACATGTGTTCCCCAGCAGCTGACGGCTTTGTGGGTCAGTTTCCACCCTCTCCATGGGCTCAGCTGGCCTCAAGTGTTGGGAACCACCCCACTTTAAATGGATTAATCAATAAGCTCACATTAGCAAATTCACAACACAGCAAATTGAACCCTCACTGTCTATAGGGAACATAGTATGAGGAGGAATCAGTTAATTTATGCAGACAGCTAATTACTCCTACAAGTAATCAATTACAAAGCCGCTGTTTCTTTGGATGAATGCTGAGCCTGCCCACTGACATCTGACCCAAGACACTGGACCTGCACTTAGCCGTGGTCTGATGGAGGAAGCACCTGGGGACAATTCCAGCTGGTACAAGAGTTCACTCAGGAAAGCAGGGCTTGGAGCAGGGGCCACCTGCTGCTCAGGGTCAGTTCCCCTGCTACCAGTGTGACCCTAACCCTAACAGTGACTAACGTGAGCCTGGGCATGTGGACGAGAAGGAGCTTGAGGGGTGGGTAGGAACAGGAGTCCCGCCCCGGAGGCTGTGGCCACAGGGAGAGTTGGGAGAGTCTGAAGGAGCCCTCACCTCGAGTGTTGTTGCAAAGGAGTGTGAGCTCCCTTGAAAGCTAAGCCACACTCGGGGAGCTCCATTCCACACCCCGGAGCTGTGGGCTCAGCCTCTCAGTACCCCAGGCTCAGCCTCCGAGTCCCGGCACGGGGAAGACGATGCCTGTGTGCCACGATTGTTGGTGGATTAAATCATTCTCCAGGTGTCCATCTCCATCTGCAACAGTCACAACTGGCTTGGTGGAAGAGCTCGTTCTGTACTAGGCAAATATTTGTGATTCCCCTCTCTTTAAATGCATTAATCAATAACATCATTGTCGGATTCACCATCAGCAAACTGAACCCCAAAATTAAACATCTAAAACACAGACTGACTCAGTGGTGGTGCCAAGGGGGGCTTGGGCAGAGATGTTCACATTTGTCGAGCACCTTCACCAGGGCGTGGCCATGACTGGCACAGGGCTTCCAACCCATCTGACCTTCTCTGCAGGCGCTGAACACTCCCAGCCTCCTGCATTTGGGTGGGGCCGTGTGATTCCTTTCAGGCCAATGGAGTGCAGCCAGAAGTGACAAACCCACTTCCAGGATTGGCCTAAAAACTCTCACGAAATCATCTCCACTCACGGCACCCATCAGTCTGCTGGCAGGTGGTAAACTGCGATCCCCAAATCACCCTGTAGAAAGTAATTTGCAGAAAATCAGACTGGACTGTGATGTAAGCTGGAAATCAGCCTGCACTGGATTCACCCTTTTCCTGTTTAGCAAAAAACAAAAAGTGCAGATGGCTGTCAGCGCTCATTTAATTTCATACAAACACACTCTCTGAGGCTGAAGCAAATCAGATTTTCAATGTGAAAATAAAATATAAAAACTGTTCTTGCAGTTCTTATTTCTAAACAGAACTAGCATCAGAATTGAATGAATCATCAGAATTTTCTATTTTTGAAAAATCAGATTCATCAAATGTATCTTCGGCCAAAAACTGTTCGAGAATGATGTTAACATCACACGGAGTCATGCTACGTTTTCTAGGATGTGACGTTTTCAGCGACTGAGAATTACTATATTTTGTAAATGGAAATACCATTACTAAAAACAGAATGCTATAAATACAATGATGCCTTTTTTTCCAAAGTCGATATACTCGAGCACTGTGAAAATAATAAAAGCAAGATATTGTGTGGCAAAGTTATCTCGGGGTAAACGCTGCAGCCACAAGCACTACCAGTGAGTATTCTTGGAGCAAACAGGAAAGGGTTAAAGTGCTGGGATCCGGGGGTTATCTGTCACCAGGCTAACGTTTGCTCAATTCGAATATGGAGCATGTATTTCTAAGAAGTTGCTGCCTGCATGGAACAAGCAACAAGTCACCTGCGACCAGAAGCCACCCCCATTAGATTCCACAAAGCCTTAGTGCAAAGGATTGGTCAGCAGGGGAAGCTTAGAAATAGGACCAGCCTGGCCAATATGGCGAAACCTCATACCTACTAAAAATACAAAAATTAGCGCAATCTTGGCTCACTGCAACTTCCACCTCCAGGGTTCAAGCGATTCTCCTGCCCCGGCCTCCTGAGTAGCTGGGATTGCAGGCACCCACTACCATGCCTGGCCACTTTTTCTATTTTTAGTAGAAATGGGGTTTTACCATGTTGGCCAGGCTGGTCTCAAACTCCTGACCTCAGGTGATCCACCTACCTCGACCTCCCAAAGTGCTGGGATTACAGGCATGAGCCACCGCACCCAGCCTGAATCTCCAATTTCTAAGCTTCTTCAGAATGAAACCGTATTCGTTAGGCTATTTTAATGCCAGTTCTCTTGTGTCAAAATAAAACACAAACACACCAAGTGACACCACTCCATTAATACTGGATTCAGTTCACTGCAGCTTGGATGTTTAACTTTTCAAATTATAAGAAATGAGCCAGGCACAGTGGAGCATGTCTCTACTCTCAGCTACTCAGGAGGCTGAGGCAGGAGGATCACTTGAGGCCAGGAGTTCAAGGCTGCAGTGAGCTAAGATTGTACCATTGCACTCCAGCCTGGGCAACAGAGCAAGAAATAAAATTATAAGAAATGATCATTCATCATAAAATTAACTTTTGATATCCAATATTAAGAGTTAGGCCAGGCATGGTGGCTCATGCCTTTAATCCCAGCACTCTGGGAGGCCGAGTTGGGCGAATTACTTGAGGTCAGGAGTTCAAAACCAGCCGGGCCAAGAGGGTGAAATCCCGTCCCTACTGAAAATACAAAAATTGCATGGCGTAGTGGCGGCGGTGCCTGTAATCCCAGCTACTTGAGAGGCTGAAGCAGGAGAGTCTTTGAACCCGAGTGGTGGAGGTTGCAGTGAGCTGAGATCACACCACTGCACTCCAGCCTGGGTGACAGAGGGAGATTCTGTCAAAAAAAAAAAAAAAAAAAAAAAAAAGGAAAGAAAGAAAGAAAGAAAAAAAGTATTAAGAATTAAAGATGTTTGAACTTCCTGACTTCTTACACAGGCATAGTTCTTATAATATCAAACAGACGAGCATCACCTGCTGTGCTCATTCCCATGCTTGGGTTGAAAAAGACAGAAGCAAGCTCAGGCTGGAGCGAGGAAAGGACACAGAGAGGTTTTGCATGAGGGATGTCTCAGGACCCCAAGCCTCAGGAAGTGGCTGCAACCCAAACTGCAAAGACCACAGCACTCTTGTTCTCAGCGTTTAGCCTCCACCTCTGTGTATTTGCTTTGCTGCCCCGTTCCTAGACGGCTCTCACTGCTTGCCTGGGCTCCAGGCTACATGAAACGGTTCCACCCAGGCAGAAGACAAACTTTATTCCGGATTTGCAGAGGGTCTAGCCTGAACCAGTCCACCATGGATGGGAAGTGGGCCCCAGAAAGCACACAGGGCATGGGGCTGGGCCTCCCCAGATCGGGGACCCTGAACCAGGAAGCCATTCCCTGCAGGAGACCACCCTTGGAGGACACTCAGTTCCCCATGACGCCCTCGCTGTCCAGTTCCACTGCTGCTTGTGTTCGCTGGACACTACGTGCCCATTTCACAACTAAACAGTTAAATCCTCGAGGGAATCACCCCTTATTTCTAAGGGTTTTCTTAGGTGGGCAGGATGGATGGGGGGAAGCAGAGTCCTCAGTGGAAACATTAACTGCGGAGATAACCACTTCAAAGTGAGGCAGTCCTTAAGTTTCCTGTGTCCACAGAGTCCGCTGACAACGCCATCAGACACCTGAAAGTCATCCCCTCGGTAACAATCAGCCGGCAGCAGCTGGATTAGTGGCCCGTCACCAACAACCAACACACCTGCTGGCACTGGAGACATGTCAGTGCCTCCCAAACCACAGGACACTTTTTGAAAAACAAACAAACAAAAAAAACCTTAAGCATTTATGTACTGAAAGCTATTTTCAAGAGATATTATAGGAAAACACGGGCATAAATAAAATTGTATTGTATATTGGAATCTGGTTGAGATAATAAGTTTTAGATATGTGGTAATTTTCTACTAAACCCAAAAGAGAAAAATGGAAAGCCACGTTGCTAACAAGAAATACGTTGTACTTATAAATAGAAGTATATAGGCTGCAAGTAAACACAATAAATTTACTTGTAAATTTACAAGTACTTCACATATAATATAAAAGCAAATATAGACATTGTATTTCAGGAAATGTCAGTAAATAGATAGCAAGCCACAATATGAAATGAATTAGGATAAATTTATATAAGATTCATACTGACAAGGTAAATGCATTACTAAAAATGCACACAAAATATGGAGCAAAAAAATAAATTTGAATGACTCTTTACAAAGGTATCCACAGTACATGTGAAGAAAAACATAGTCCAATAAAAATGAAACAATATAGAACACAAGAATTCATGTGAAATAATTACAATGCCAGGTAACAGAAATGTCACTAAATATTTAATACCTGGTGTATAGTAGGGAAAAAAGTAAGTTCTGCTTGAACCTAGCAGCAATGTCACCATTGCTTTAGGATCACACCTCTGGATGGTATTCAGTTCAAATCTTAAACGTAGGAAAAGCTCAGGTTCTGTATCCAATCTACTGTGACCTACAGCAGAGGCTGAGGCTGGAGCTTTTGCCCGGGTGCCTGATGATGCTGCCCATCACCAGCAGGGGGCAGTGTTGTCACCCACATCCCAGGAAACTCATGTCCCCAAAGAACGCCATGGGAGGCAGGGACGTTCCAGGACATATACGTATGGTACCTAAAACAACATCAAACCTCAGTTCATCTGGGAACGATGCTTGGGGGAGTCACCAATAACTTCGCAGCAGCATTCAAGTCAAACCACAGCCCCTCCCCAAGCATTGGGGAGCATGGGGATCTCTGGAACCTGTACCTGCCTCCAACCGGTCAATCCACAGAGCAGCCCTCTCCTCCCTGTAGCAGTGGCAGCATCAGTGCCATTGGCGGAGGCCTGCGGTGGACTGTGCCAACCCACCCACCAGCAATTTGTCTGGCCCTTCATAGAATCAAAGACTACCACTTGGCTAAGAGAGATCAAGATTGTCCCCCAAACTAGAAAGCTGCTCTCAACACTGAGAGTTTTCATTTCATACCTGTCAGAAGAGCAGTTTTTACTTATTTAGACATAGGTTTTCATTAATATCACTCCTTTGTATACTTAACTAGGAAAATAAAGCAAAAACAATTGCTCTTGATTCCTCTGAGCTTCTTCAGGGTACGTCTGTCTTCCCAGTCACCGCTCCGAGCAGGACCACACGGCTGGCCTCCTTGTGCCACATCCTCTCCTGTGGCCTCAGGAGCTTGAACTGGGGGCATTGTGAGGGTCCCTACCACCATCTGCCAGTGGCTTCTGTCCCACAAGCTTCTATGTAGACAAGGAGACAAGGCAGCTAGTCGTGTCCTGAATCCAGAGGTAGTAAAACGGGGACAAACAAGCCTCTTAGAGCTGGGAACACATGGTGTGTGGCATCTATAAATACATGTGTATGCAAATGTACACTATATATGCATATATTTATTAAATAGATATTTTATATATAATAAAATATATATTAAAGATAAAAGACATTAAAATGCTAGCAGTGTTGTCTGGTGGTGGCAGTCGAAGTGATGTAGTAACTGCTTCTTTTTTCCTTTATTTCACCATGTTTCACTGTTTTCTACGTGGAGCTTACATTTCTTTTTGAGTAAGATTACTTTAAGAAACAACAATAACAAAGTAAAAACACCTCCTGCAGAGTCAATACAATTTCATCTAAATCACAGTGAGGTTTCTTTTCTTATGGACCTTGAAAAACTGATTCTCAAACTTACATGGAAATAAATGAAGGACCAGGTACAGCCAGGACCCTTGTTCTTCAGGAAGGACATGGTTGGGGACGTGCCCTCTCAAAGCTCAAGACAACTCCAAAAGCTAAGTCTATAGAACAAGCAGCTGGGCAAGACCATGAACACACGGGTGGTGCCACAGAGCAGGTCAAGCCCACTCTCACCCAGAAAACAGACCTCCATTAAAGCAGGCCTGCCCTGTGTAATAATACCATATGCATAAGTATGTAAACAGCAAATAAACACTACTCAATAAGCAGTACTGAGGCAACGCACTCAACAAAGGAAAATGAGATTACATCCCTACTTCACATTATATTTTTAAAAATCAATTCCACATGGATTAAAGACTTCAATGTGAAAAAAAAAAAAAAAAAAACCACTATGAAACTCTTACACGATGAGATAGAGGTTATCTCCTAAACCTCACAGCAGGGAGGGCTCGTAATACACTCACACACACAATGATGAAAATAACTAACTGACTGAACTAACAAATATACTAACAAATATATATATAACTAACTGACTGAACTAACAAATATAAAATAACAAACTGAACTATGTTAAAATTGAGAACTTCTACTCATCAAAGGACACCATTCCACCAAGAGATTAAAAAGACAAGCCAGGAAGTAGAAAAGAATGCCTGGGCATGTACCTGACAAAACATTCATATCCAGCAGATGTGGAGAATTCGTATCAGTCAACAAGGTAAACGACAAACAACCTAATAGACAAGTGCTCAAAAATCCTCACCAGACAATTCACAGAAAAGGAAACAATAAACTACCATTTTATACTTAAAAATCGGGCAACAGCGAATGCTGGCAGAAATTTGAATGTAGCAAAAAAGGGACTTGTGCTCAATTCTGGGGAAGGTGGAAACTTGGGCGACCACTTTGGAAAGAACTGGGCGTTATCTGGTAGATGTGAGCATGTCCGTTCCACGGCCCATAACAGCCCTTCTTTGTTGTATGCCTGGAAAAATTCTGGTCCTTATGTAGTAGGGATGTGTAGAAGAATGTTCACACCAGCATTGTTTGTAATAGTAAAAACATGTAAGCAATACAAACATCTCCATCAGTAGTAAGCTGGATAAACAGATTGTAGTCTGCTCTGTGTTAAAACACTCCATAGCAGTGATGCAGAATGAAATAAAGCCACTTGAATTCACATGATGCATCTTGAGCAAAGAGAAGTCATAGAAGACTATGTAATGTAAGATTCCATTTGTGTAAGTTTCACAAACAACAAAACCGAGCAGGACGTTTCTACACTGAGACACACATAGTGGAAAACACAAAGGAAAAGCACAGGAACGGTTGCATGCCCTGCAAGTGGTGCCTCCCGTGCAGGAGCAGGTCAGGGTGCCCACAGGTAGGGGTGTGTCACCGGGGGTGCATATGCAGGTGTTTGTCCTTATTCTTTTTCCTTAAACAGATATGCAAATTTTAGGTACTCTTTACATATGTATAATCTATTTCATAACATAAGAGGAACAATAAAAAAACACTTGGTAAGAAATATGTATTATTTTTCTTCAATGTTGATGGAAACATTTTCTGTACAAGAGGAGGAAGAAGAGGCTGATGAAGACTATTTTTAAGGGGATTAATTGATGTTGGGGTTTGGTGTTGCTGGTTGCTATTTTTATCTTTTCCAAGCCTATGGCCTCCATTTGCCTTGCTACACCTTAGCAATGACCGTGGACTTCAGGGCATGTCGTTGTGGGAAGCAGCAGGAGGAGGAGCTGTCAGCCAGGCCACACTGGCAGGGACTCTTGTGAGACCTGCCAAGCCCATAAGGGCCTCCTCACAGTGCCACAGAAGCCTCGGTTCTTGTAGAGGGACCACTGCCATCAGAGTTGTCCAGCCTCAGCCCCACCTCCACCCAACTCACACCCAGCAAGCAAACTCCAATCCCACAGCAATGATCACTTGGCCCTGCGTACACCTCTGCCTTTAAGGAAGGAGCATGGGAGACCCAGCCGCTTTTGTCCTGTCCACTTGGTTACAATTCTTGCTGTAAATTAATAATACTCATCTCAGATTCTTGTGAGTTCCTTTAGCATCCATTCTTAGGTAGTTGATCAATTATTCTGTACTATCTACTGACTTTCTGGGCCTATAAAATTGAAGCCAAACTCTGAAATGTGGCAATACCACCCTGTCTAAGCAAACATCACAGTGGGAACCTGTGTGGTCCCACACAGGTTTGTACAGGTGACAACTGGCTTTGCTCCCTGCCTTTCCAAGGTGTTGGAAGGACCTGCTGCAACATTTCCATTTTGCAGATGAGAGTACTGAGGTGGCAGGGAGGTTGGGTAAATTGATCAAGGTCTTTCGAGCTGGAAGTGGCCGCACAGACTGGTTCCAAAGTCAACATCAGAGTGAATGGCAGAGGGTAGGGCCCCTGCTGTTCGTGCACCAGGGTTGTCTGTGAATCAGAGCTTTGTGGTTTGGGGAGTGAGGCTGCCACACATTTTTGGTGAATTTGACAGTGGAAATGTTCCAGCGTAGACCCATCTTTGTTTTTGCATGATTCCCCCTCTTGCCTTGATTAGAATATGCTCAGCTGGTCCAAAGGCCCCATGACTGCTGCTTCTGGGATGCTATTTAGTCACTTCCCAGAGCAGTATTTCTTCCTTAAGTAAACAGAAATGGATCCATTTACACGTTTGTGACCACAGGGAAAGGCACCTGATGCTCAGGAATAGAGCTCTGCCCTCTCTTTTCACCAACAAGGACACAGAAGGGTCATGAGGCCATGAAATGCAGTCACCCTTCCGTCACGCTGTTCCGAAAAGCCTTCTTAACCGTAACCTGCCCTATAGGCCTCTCAAAAGAAGTCGATGGAAAATCCCGTGCAGGACGCGACGCGAGGTATTGAATAATGTTGCAAAAACACACCTGCTTCTGAATTATCTGGTTACCAGAAGACTTTTCCCTCTGGAAATTCTCCGAGGCTGCCCGGCCCCAAGGCGGGGGTGAATCGTAAAGTACCAAGGAGCCCAAAGCCTTAGAGCACCTGGCTCAGTGATTAAAGAAAGCAAGATGGAGATGACAGGTTTGAGGCTGGGAAAAAGAGGGAGAAATTAAAACAAACAAACAAACAAGAAACGCAGAGGCCAGAAAGGTCAGAGACCTAGGAGCAGCTGACAGAAAAGAAAGCTTCAGATGTGAGCAGCAGCAGGGCAGATGCTGTCGCCATGAAGCCCCTTTTCAGACACAAAGCCCTTCACAAAATGATGCTCTATGTGGATTTTCTTCTGCACACCTTTCCCTATCCCCAATTAGAAGGATTCAAAGAACTGAATTAAGGATTTTGAGCATATTAATACATTGAATATTTGGAAGAAATACTAATAAAAGTTGTCTCTTACTATATTACCCATCACAGAATGGAATGCATATACACCATTGTAATAGCAGGTTTTCTAGAAACAAACAAAAAACCAGAACCAACAGGATATGTGTATACGTATATATAGATTACTTTTAAGGAACTGGCTCAGGTGACTATGGAGGCTGGTAAATTTGAAATCTGCAAGGTGGGCCAGCAGGCTGGAGACCCTGGGAAGACCATGTCTGCAGCTCCTGCTTGCTCAGGGAGGTTAGTTTCTGTTCCATTCAGGCCTTCAGCCGACCTACTAGCAAGCCCACCCACTAGAAGGTGTCACCTGCTTTACTCAAAGTGCATGGGTTTAAATGTTCATCTCATCCAAAAACATCCTGACATGGATATCCAGAATGAGGTTTGACTTCACTTCTGGGCCCAGCCACATGGACACATAAAATTAAACATCAAAACAATGTAGACGTGTGTTGTTGACACTGAGAGGAAGGCAGGGCTTGGCGCACAGCTGTGACTGCTGTTCGTGGATTTAGTGTGCTTCATTGTCATCTAAGCTTCATGAAGACAGGGATTTTTTTTTTTTTTTCTTCACTATGTTTCCAGTGCCTAACATTTAATAAATAAAATAAAATAAAACAGTGTTGACCACATGACTGTGTTGCTGCTGTTTGGAATTAGTGTGTTTGGCTGTGCGTGCACTCATTGGGAATTGGTCCCCCTGCTGGACAGACTAAGGTGGCACCACGGTCCCTACCTCCTTGTGTGTTCATGTCTTGCTAGAATCCTGTGTCCTTGATGTGGGGGGATCTGTGACTTGCTTCTGACGCACAGAATATGGTAGAGGGATAGCATGTCTCTCCCATGATCCAGGTACTCCATCCACTGCCTCCATCCACTGCCAACTTGCTCTAGAGCCTCCCTGCTGGCTGATGAAGTAAGAGGCCACACTGGAAACTTCTGTGTGGTGACAGACTGAGGGCAGCCACTGACAAGCAAGGACCTGGAGCCCTGGAGAGAAAGTGAACTCTGCCAACAGCCTGTGGGAACTTCCAAAGAGGTGGATTCTTTTCCAGCCCATCCTCCGATCCTCCACATGAGAACACAGCCCAGCCAACACTTGACCGTGCCTAGTGAGAGCACGGGCAGCGGACCCAGCACAAGTGTCCGGAAACCATGAGTTAACGCATGTATGCATGGCTCCAAGCTTCTCAGCTAGTTACACAGCTACTGAAAATGGATGCAGCCCCCATACAGTTCCTCCTGTAGGAGTGGGAAGACAGTCGGCTGGTGAAAGAACCCAAAGAAGATCCATGTCTGAGGCCTGGGTTTGCCAACCCGTGTCACCTTGGGCAGTTTCCGGGTTGATTTCTCTAAGCCTCTGTTTCCTCACCTGCAAAATGGTCCATCCCTCAAGTCTTTTTCTGTTCTGTGACTCTTACTCCAGAGGCAGGAAAGTTTGGAAGGAAAGCAAAGGTCAAAAAGAAGCCCTGGAGGTTTGAAGGTCAAGTTGCCAAGAGAGGCGGTAGTGTGAGGGGGACGTCGTGAGAGGGGTGTCCTGAGGGGGACGTTGTGAGGGGGGAGCGTGGTGACGGGGACATCGTGAGAAGGACGTCGTGAGGGGAGGCGTGGTGAGGGGGGCGCCATGAGAGGGACGTTGTGGGGGGGGGCGCGTCGTAAGTGGCATGTGTCGTAAGGGAGGAGCGTCATGAGGAGGGCACATAGTGAAGAAGGCGTCATGAGGGAGACGTTGTGAGGCGGGTGCGTCGTGAGGGGGACGTTATGAAAGGGGTGCATCGTGACAGGGATGTCGTGAGGAAGGCGTGTTGTGAGGGACGTCATAAGGGGGGGTGCGTCGCGAGGGGGAATCGGGCGGGGGACGGCGGAGGGGGGCGCAGGGGTATCATGAGGGGATGTGTCGTGAGGGGGGCGCGTCGTGAGGGGGACGTCATGAAGGCAGCGCATCGTGACGGGGGCGTCGTGAGGAGGGCGCGTCGTGACGGGAGCATCGTGAGGGGAGCACGTTGTGAGGAGGCACGTCGTGTGGAGGGCGTCGTGACGGGGACATAGTAAAGGGCGCGTCGTGAGGCGAGTCTGCCTCTTCCCACTGGAGCTCCCGCTCCCCGGCTCCCCCCACCGTCAGGCGCTCTTCCGGTCAGTGCCTCACGGCCCCTGCATTAGCCTCCCCCCGGCAGCCCCGTCCTCCTCGGGGGGTCAGCCTCTCTCGCCTGAGCCGGAAGGCCGCCTCCCCTTCTGCCACAGCCCCCTTTGGCTTCGGGCTCTGGAGATCTGCCCTCCAGCGGATCTGTCCGAAACCGCCCTCACGTAGCCGGGCCGGAGGCCGCAAGTGCGCACTGCGGGCAGGAGCGGTTTCTGCAGGAGGGACCCTGCCTGAGCTAAACACCGAGAAGACGGCAGGAGGCAGAAGTCAGGCGGCGAGACGGGGGAAAGGAAGATAATCCGGAAGGTTCCACTGCAGGAAAGACAGTCCCGGTGGCCAGATGGCCTCTCAGAGGCCCCTTAGTACACTGAGGACCTGAACCCTTACGGAAACGGAACTGAGACAAGCACGAAGCAGAGTGGAACGAAACAGAACGGAGGAGACGCGGGCACAGGGGAGTGCAGAGGGCTCTCTGGGTGCTTAAGGAATGGAGACTGCGGCAGGCCAGCGGGGGCCAAGTCCTGGGGGCGCAGATGCCCGTGTGCGGGGGCAGGTGCTTGCGTGCGGGGCTAACAGAGGCTGCTATCCCCGAGCTCCGTCTCCACGCGTGCTGACTCGTGGCTCAGGCGGAAGTGACCGCCCCAGCTCCTGCTTGGCAGAAAGCCCCAGCATCCAGGGGCCTCGGGCCAGAGGTGGTCTCGTCATGTGTCAAAGGACCAAGGCGAGGGCGCTGGGCTTCCCTGTGCTCCGCTGCGGGCCTGGCCGTGGAGGGAAGGGCTGGGAGAGTAAGTGTAGGCTCTGGGCACTGTCACGCGTGCAGTGGCCCCAGCACCCGTGAGTGTGTCGGCCAGGCCGCGCGGCAGCGGGGAGCACGTTTGAGGCTCTGGCTTCAACCGACCTGGGCTTCAATTCCGAGTTCCACCTCTTTGGAGCTGTGTGGCCATGAATAATGGCTCAACCTTCCCGAAAGATTTTTTTCATCTGCAACTATGGAGAAAATTTTAACAGCCACACGAAAGGATTGTTGAGGGCTTGCAGTGAGTTTTTTCAAAGCACTAAGTAAACATCCTACACAGTTCTCAAGCCCCAGCTAAATGGGGAAAGCCCCTTAAGGATGGGGCCCTGTTAGTAGGTTACTCTCAGTCCTCAGCACTTCCGCATCCATTATCTCTCTTAATGAGTATCTGTGAGGCAGGTGTTATATAAATACTATTCCCCAACTGAATTCAAAAGGAGGGCATCCCGGGCATTTCCGGCTTTTTAAGGAGTGTGGCCCTTGTCACCCCGGGTACCAGGGCCGCTGCCGCCAGAGCTGTCAGCCAGGGTGAGAATCTCTTCTTTGAGAGCAGGACTAAATTGATGAGCTGAAGCCAGCTTACCTTGGATGTGGATCATTTTGGCAGTGTTCAACTTAGAGACAAGGAAGTCTGAAACATTATTGTCAGGGGAGGCTCCAGGCAGGTCACTTCCTGAGATGCATGGGGAGCACTGCGGCAGGAGACCCCCATTTCTCAGCAAATGCTTCCTTATTCAATCTTTCGGCTACCTGGACTTTACTACATCTACAGAGCCATCATTGGCTTCTAATGATGAGTCTGAGGCACCGGAGCGCCTTCTGAATCATCAGATCCAGACGAAATTGTGTGTTATTGAGAGGTGCTGTTCCTATCTTTGTAAAGAGGCCATGGATGCATGCAATGAAAGCTTTTGCTGAGCTAAATACGCCGTTAGCACGACCATCTCCCCAGCCCTGAAGTATTGCACCAGACAAACTCGAGACACCAAGGACGTTGCGAAAGCACAGACATGTTCAGCCAGGCAGTGTGGGGACAGACCCCCAGTTCCCAGATGAAAACCTCCAGCCAGCCCAGCGTTTCCCAGCAGGGAGCACAGAACACCATGAAGCCTCAAGATGTTGCTTTCCTAAAACAGACCAGCATGGCTCATGGATATGGGGCTTTAAGTGCCCCCATTTCCCTTCTCCTAGACCTCATCCCCAGCACCGCAACACTATTTGGGCTTGAGCACCCAGTTGGGAGGTTAAACTTTCCCAACCTGGGCTCAACCTTGGTTTCGTCTCTCAGTCTTAATTTTGCTTCAGCTTGGTCTGTCTTGCTGGTTTATGCTGTCATCTAATAGACGGCCAGCAATGAAGATGCTTAGTAAAAGCTGTTGAAAAGATAAATTTAAAGTTTTTAATTATTTTATTTTACTATTTTATTTTTGTCATTTCTTGAACATATAACATGCACTGGCACACCCCTCTATTCCTCCAGCACTTATTTCTACCATTCAGAGATGAGCACGCTTACCAGTTTCTTGGCAATGCAAGTATTATATAATGCATTATCTGCACAAAAATGTCATATATATACATACATGTATATACACATATACAATATTATTATATGACTAACAGTACCCTAAATGTACTTCACATTGTTTTTGTTGTTCTTTTTTTCTTTTTACTTCTTCACATTAGCTTTTTAAACTTTCTATATTGGAAATTGTTTCATTTCAGCACATATAGAGTATTCTCACTCTTTGAAATGGTTTCATAGCATTTTATTGTATGGCAGTACCAATATTTGTTGAACCATTCCCACTAACAGACATTAAATTATTTCCATTCTCTTGCTTTGACAAATACCACCGTGCTCAGTGCACTTGTGCATGAGTCGTGCTGCACCCTTGGGGTAGATCCACAGGCTAAACACGTAGAGTTGCTGGGTTGAAGACTTCATGCATATTAAATTTTGTTAGCTGTTGTCAAAGAACCTTCCATGGAAATTTAACCTGTTTACAGTTCCGGCAGCAAAGATAAACTGCGATTTCCCTCCCCCTGCCCCAACCATCTTTACAAATACAGTGTGGGAACAAACTTTATTTGTACTATTCCTTGCCCATCTGATAAGCAAACAAAATTATATTTCAGTGTTGTTTTAGTTTGCATTCTTATTGTAAGGAGTTTGAGCACCAAGGAACTGGTTATGTATGTGTGTACAGTCTTCAGGTACTTTTCCCATCTTTTAATTAAGTTATTGTCCTTTTTAAACATTGATTTTTAGGAATATTTAAAACACACAACACAGTTAACCGTGTTGGCCATTTTCCTCTGATGTGAAGTACATGTATTTTTCCTAATTTATTATCATTTAATTTTGTTTCTGGTGGTGTTTGCCATTCAGGAATACTCAGTTTGAG
Source organism: Piliocolobus tephrosceles (assembly GCF_002776525.5). Taxonomy (NCBI): domain Eukaryota; kingdom Metazoa; phylum Chordata; class Mammalia; order Primates; family Cercopithecidae; genus Piliocolobus; species Piliocolobus tephrosceles. Next base: position 3,183,504 of record NC_045455.1, read on the forward strand.
AGTCTGAGGAGTTGATCAAATTTCTCAATCTTTTCTTTTCTGGCCTAAAGATTTTGTGTCAGAATTAAAAAGGTCCTTTCTGAATCAGGGATCATTTAATAATTCTCCAAGTTTTTTCTGTTACTTTTAAGGTTTCATTTTTTCATGTGTAAATTTTCCATCCATTTGAAAGTTACTTTGTAAATGTGAGTAGTTGGAATTCAGCTTTCTCTTTCAGATGATCACACACTTCTCCCACCAATTTCAAATGCCACTTTATTACATAATAATATGGCATCATTTTCTGGACTTCCTAGATAGTTCCATCCTTCTATTCATGAACTAATGCTACATTATAATATGTTTTAATATATGGGAATCTTTATTGTTTTAAGTATTTTCCTGGGTTTTCTTGATTGCTTAATATCTATACTACTATTTTAAATGATTTTCTATTTTTAAAAATTATATACTCATATAGTTCAAATCAAAAATAAATCAAAATGAGAGCCAATGAAATAAATCTCCCCGTCTTTCCCCCAGTCATCCTATTTCATTCCCAGGGAGCAGCCAATGGACTGCATTTCTCCTGCATTTTTCCAGAGACAGTTCATGTAAATCTCATACTTATGTGTCTTATAAAGTTTACAACTGGTTTTTCTCATTTTAAAAAATCCTCAACACTTCTCATATTTCAAATGGGATCAAGCTTAACTTATACACTACAGAGAAGAGATTTCTGTATGATGAGGCAGATCTCTACCCGTGAACATACTATGGTTTTCCACTTGTTTTATCTTCTTCTTTATCCGGAAGTACTTTGAAGTAGTAGTAGTATCCTGTAGTATCCTGAGTAGTCGTTGTTATTATAAAAGCTGTCCTTTATTCCATCAGGTCTTCTGTTTGTAGTTGGCATAAACGGTTATTAATTTTTGCATATTAATTACACATATAATATATGAGATCCTAGCCACCTTATTAAATTCTCTCAATTGCATGAAATTCTAATTAAAACAAGCTGCCCTTCTAGGACTCTGATGACTTCTGTGTAGGGTAGCAGGAACAAATAAACAAGGAATGATTACATCTTGGACAATGCAGCACTTTACTGACAGTCATATTCTGAGAACCACACACCACACAAACCAGGAGACCCCTAGGGACCCCCTGAGATCAAGCCCTCTCTGGCACACATAGCCCACTGCCCACTGTATAATAGGATTTGGGTTTTGCAGTGTAACCATGGTGTGTCTGGATTTCTTTGTATTAAGGCTGCTTAGATTTTGTGGAGTTTCTTAACAGACCTGCAGTGATTACAGCAAGGTTTGAGAAGAAACAGAAACGGGGACTCTGAATCATTTTGGAAAAGCTTACCAGGATCCTCTAGTTCTTCCCCCAGAAAGGTCTTGAAAAATCAATATAAATTCTTGGCCATGTTTTTGGGTTATTTCCAACTGGAAAATCAGGTACTTTTTCTGGGCTCTACTGACGCTTTGCTTATTTTATGGCAGTTTTTTGTCTCTCCATCTGAACTTGTGCCAAGCCACCAGGCACCACTGCTCTCCAATGTCCACTTAACGAACCCCCCACAGCTTGGACAATATTCCACAACTATTTCTTGGAAAGCGTATCATGACGTCTGCCTAAAAGTAACTTTTTTTGTGGTGAAAACTTAAGCATATGGCTTGTCATTGGCACAGCTTTCCTTGGTCATGGTCTAATGCAGACCAAACTAGAAATAACCAAAGTTGATGATTCTATTTGGTCATCCTCAAATGCTCAAGTGAATGAGGTCTTTTAGTGACAAAACTGCCCATGCAGGTAACAGCTACTCGCACATCCTTGACCAACACAGGCTTCTCTGTCCCTGGCACCGTCATCCTCACTGACTGGTTCTCAGCTTCAGGAGAGACTTCAATAGCAGAAGAGAAGAGGGGGACCAGTCAAGCCAGGGCAGGGCATGGGTTGGCAAATGGAGTTGAACAACTTGGGCTGTCTGTGTGTGGACACTGGCCTCTCCCAGCCACATGTTCACAACCAGTGGCCCAATGCCCCCACCTGCCTGGGCCTAGGTCCCAGGTTCCCCTCCAGGTCCTGATGTAGCCACTGTCCAGCACCACATGGGGCAGCCTCCCCAGATCTGCAGGGGGTTCCACATGTACTTGGGAGCCACACACTCTGTCCTCCCGGACAGTGCGGAGCTTGTATGCAAAAGTGCCAGGGCAGGTATGCCTGTGCTTGTATTAGAGTTTCAAAACAGTCTTAAACATACTCCCTGAGCTGCTCGGAATGGTAGGCATTCATTTATTTATTTTTGTTTATTTTAATCTAGGACAGCTGCAGAAAAAAATACATTCTCAATGCTAAATATACTCTTCCTGTTTAAATATGGGTTAAGTTACAGGAAGCAAACTAAAGTCCTCCTTCATCAGAAAGAAGGGAGAAGAAGAAATGAAAGAATCAAATGGAAATGGGCCCATGTGCTTTAAACACACATATGATCTCATTTAACTTTCTGGACGGCCAAATGAAAAAGGCATTTTACTCTATTTTACAAATAAAGAAACCAAGGTCTAGAAGTAGTTTAGTGACTTGCCCAAGAAGGTAGGAGAACCAAGATATGAACTCAGGTACATCTAATCACAAAAACTTCCCAAGACTCCATGACAGCTTTTTATTTTTTTTTTTTTTTTTGAGACGGAGTCTCACTCTGTTGCCCAGGCTGGAGTGCAGTGGCCGGATCTCAGCTCACTGCAAGCTCCGCCCCCAGGGTTTACACCATTCTCCTGCCTCAGCCTCCCAAGTAGCTGGGACTACAGGCGCCCGCAACTTCGTCCGGCTAGTTTTTTGTATTTTTTTAGTAGAGACGGGGTTTCACCGTATTAGCCAGGATGGTCTCGATCTCCTGACCTCATGATCCGCCCGTCTCGGCCTCCCAAAGTGCTGGGATTACACGCTTGAGCCACCGCGCCCGGCCCATGACAGCTTTTTAATAAGTACTTTTGCATGTGGGCAGAGAAATAAAGAACAAATACTTCCAAAGCAGAAGCAGTCCCAAGGCACCACTGAGAGTTTGGAAAGGGACCTCCATCCACTTCCCAGGGGAAGTTTGGACCCTGGCACCACTTCACAGGGAGGGTCTGAACCCTGGCTGTGCACCTAGGAGAGGGGGCATCTGAGCGCCCTGCTGTGTTGTCTGTCGCTGAACCTGGGTGCAGCTTTACATTCTAGGCTCAAATACTCACAAGCACAAGGTCAAGTCATTCTGCATGAATGCCCAGCTGGCCTTTAGGAAGCTGGGCAGGTGCAAGGCAATTCTTCCTGTGTGGAGATGCCTGGCACATTCTAAAACCTCCATCACTTCTAGCCCTGCCCACCAGATACCCTACCTAGATACCAGCAGCACTGCCAATAATCAAGATGGCAAAAGTGTCCCCACAGACACCAAACAGCTCTTAGGAGGCAGAACCACCCCTAGTAAGAGCCACCAAAGTGAGGTATTAGCAACAGAAATGAAAAAGTAGACTGATGGCTGGGCACAGTAGCTCACACCTATAATCCCCAGCACTTTGGGAGGCTGGTGGATCACCTGAGGCTAGGAGTTTGAGACCAGCCTGGGCAACATACTGAGACCCCACCTCTACAAAAAAAAAAAAAAAAAATTAGCTGGGTGTGGTGATGCACGCCTGTGATCCCAGGTACCCAGGAGGCTGAAGCAGGAGGATGCCCTGAGCCCAGGAGGTCGAGGGGTCCACTGAGCTGTTGATCACACCACTGCACTCCGGCCTGGGTGACAGAGTGAGACCTTGTTCCAAAAGAGAAAAGGGGAAAAAAAAAGTAGACTCAATGTTTGTAGGGCCTCTTAAGAGTTGTGTGACCTTGAGAAAGTTACATTAGGTTCCCTTCTGAGCCTCAGTTAATTTATCTGTGAAATGGGGGCTAAGAATCTCCTCTTCTCCTCCTTCATTAGGTTGGTATAAATACCAAGAGTGACTTTTGAACTTTAAACGCTGCTGCACCCTCCAAATCCCTTCAAGGCCCCTGAGCCCTGGCCCACTTTCCCTCTCTGCCCACAAGATCACAGGCATGGCTCCTGTCCCATTTTCTTTGGCACAAAATTCTATTCATTTGACGATTTGGAAAGCAACCTAATCGGTTAAATAATACTTAGGCATAAATGGATAATAGACACCATCTCTTCCAAAGTGTACCTGCATTCTAAGAGATGACTCCCAGAGACAAATCTACTACACCCAGAAGGAGATTCTCTGAAGTGGCTGTACAGAAGTAAATACGTGTCTGCTGCACTTTGGGTCAGGAGATACACCATCCAGTGGGCAGAGCTGAGATCAGGGACAGAGAGCTCTAGGCTTGGCTGCTCAACGGCAGTCAGCTTCTCTGTGCCCGGGTCTCCTCTTCTGTAAAATGAGGGGGTAAGCAACATTCCATCTAAGAGTACCTGTGATGAGATGAGCCAGTCATATGAAGGTGCTCTACAAACATGAAGCAGTAATTAGGATTCATAATGCTCTCCTGCATGAGAAATGAACTACTTCACATGCTAAGAAGAATCGCCTTGCTTCTCTAGGGAATGGCTCAGAGGAGGATTGTGTGCTGTGTAGTTGTTGATATAAATTTACAAGTACAACTTGTATCTTTTGGACACCCAGCATGTGAAGGCGCATTGGCAAGTATTCCTTTAAGGGTCACTGCTGATTTTAAGATTTCAGGCTGCATGTTAAGCAGAAAGTCCTTTTTAGAACACACCGTGAAGCCCTGAGGACGGTCTCCATTCTGAGTCACAACCATGACATGAAGAGCCACAAAGCTTTGGTTTCCATTCCTGGCAAATCCCTCACTGCTTTAAAAACACAAATACATTTCTTAACTTCTCTAGGTTTCAGGTTTCCTGAACTAAAAACTAGGCACAATTATTGCCTGAAAAATAATACCTGCATCTCATTGTGAGAATTAAATGAGATAATGCATGTAAAAATTCACTCTGCAATACAGTCAGATAGTATTTGGTTTACCACCTTCAGTGCAGTGGTTTATAATTTTTTTTATCTTACACCCCATCTGTGAAAATGTTTTGAGCAAATCCACCCAATGCACACATAGGTATCTATAAACTACACGTACCACTATGCTGGCATATTATGTATATTATAAAACAATAAAATGTCTAAAGTATGATTTAAAAATTAAACTAATAGTACTCAAGTAATTTTAGATTATTTGTCATATTAAAACCTTTTATGCTTACTAAAATAGTACTGGTCTTCATATTTTTAGTGGTGAGCAGTGTGATTGAACACACCTCACTATTTTTGAGAATCTTACTTTAACATTTTCTGATACAGCATCTGAAGGTCTGATTCTCAGTTCTGTTAATTTCAGTACTTGATTTTAATGGCTGTCAAACTGACCTAAAGTACTTCTCAAAGAAGCACAGATCCACATAGTAATGAATAGTGGACTTATTGAATCGTGTTACTCATGTTTCAATTTCATCTTCCAATTATGTAAACATTTTTTGTTGAAACTCAGCTAGTAAATATTTTTCCTGATACCAATGAGCTGTTCTGGCAAACTAATCAGAAGGTTTACATTTCAATATGGTCACGTACCAGCTAATGATGTTCCAGTCAACAACAGACCACATATACCATGGTGGTCCCGTAAGATTATTACACTCCATTTTTCTTATTCCTTTTTCTATGTTTAGGTATGTCTACATACAAACTTCCCATTGTGTTACGGTTGTCTACAGCATTCAATACAGTCACATGCTGAACAGGTTTGTAGCCTTGGAGCCATAGGCTGTAACATCCATACTATGTATGGTACATACTATGTATGGTACATACTAGTGCAGTGATACACAGCCTACTGCACACCTGTTCAGGTTCATGGCCTAGAAGCCATGGGGGCATACTAGGTGTGCAGTAAGCTGTATCACTAGGTTTTTGAAAGTATACTCTGTCATTTGCACAATGACAAAATCACCTAAGGACACATTTCCCAGGATGTATTTCCATCATTAAACAATGCATGGTTGTGTTTTTTAACAAATGGACTTAAACTCACCATTGTTGGGAGGATTGTTAGATAAGACAGAAAATGATAACGCTATTTTTTTAAGTATGCAGACAGGAACATTTTCACAGGTGATATCATTTTTGGCAACAATAAAAATTTTAGCCCATCTGCTTTCAAGAGGTTCTCTCGTTTTTTTTTTCCCAAAAGATGTTACTTTCTTACTCATTATTTTTTTAAATCACATATTTTGAAGGAACAAATTAACCGTTTACTGTGTGTGTGTGTTTTTTTTTTTTGCATTTGCCAAGAAACATACTTTTAACAAACATTTGTTTTTCTAATAAGTCACAAATTTTAAACAACTGGGTTTTTTGTAAAAGAAAACTGTGTAATTCATCTTTAAGTTCAACACTTTTCTAACTACTCTGCTACAATTTATCCAGAATAACTTTGTGTGGTACAAAATATTTTCATGGTCATTCCCACCTCATTACAAAGTATTATAAATATTTTTATATTTTAATGTCTGTTTTTTATCTTTAAATCAACATATTGGTGATCTGTGGCACCTGGCTCACTTCTGCTTGTTGTAACCTCATGCAGCACACAATGGTGAGTTTCACGTGTCTTGTAGCAACTGTGATCTCACCCCAGATTCATTGTTTTGTTAACTTCAGTCCATGAGGCTAATAGTTTTTCCATCAAAAACTTTTTATTGTAATAAATACTGGTAAGAACATATGTTCTATGGCACATCTTTCTTTAGATACACAGGGACAAATATATCTTTTTAAAATTTTGCTGTTTAAACAGAATACAGCAAATATCATGAGTCAAGACACATTGGAGAGAGAGATATATATATAGCCTTGATTAGAAACAAGATATTAGATATTTGTAGTCTCCAAGTGTTTCCCCACAAAATACTTATTAATTACAAAAGGAAAAATATTAACTTTATAGGAGAAATCTGCCAGACAGGCCCTTACCCCAGAGATCAAGTTTAACATCACCAGCAGATCATATCAACCTCATGTACCCGCCACCTCCATGAGAGGAGCTGAGAATGACTGTCCAAGTTGGAGAAGTCAAAGGAAGCCCCACAACCAAACACCATGTGGGATCCGGGATGGGGTCTGGCTGGAAAAGGACTTGAATGGGAACCTGTTAAACTTCAGATAAAGCCTGAAAATTCATTCATAGTGTGGTGTCAGTGTTAATTTCCTCGTTTCAATTGCTGTACTGTGGTTATGTAAGTGTTAACATTAAGGGGACTGGATGAAGGGTATGTGGGAACTCTCTGTACTCCTGCAATTTTCCTGTAAATCTGAAATTATTTTTAAAATAAGAAGTTAAAAAGGGAACATCTATACTTTGCTCCAAGCATGTGGCAAATCTCCCACACGATGTAGCCTGTTCTATCCTATTTCCTTCAGTCTTCAGCGACGTTTCCCACATGCGTTCCAACAATATTTTATGACAAGGAAATGCATTTTGGTTTGCCACTCTGTTATTTTCTTTGTATTTCAGCAATTTGAACCACAGCTGGAAGTGTTTCCTCAATAGTATTCGACTAAAATTGCTACTAAGTCCGAAAACTCAAAAGAGGCTTCTGGAAATTTATCACACGCTTCCTGAATTTTTATAATGTACTGTAGTGAGGATCTTACAAATGATAAGAGTTTGTCTGCATCTCCAAGTGTCTAGTACTAGACTGTCTTGTTTATCTTGATTTGAGACTGTTAGTTAGTATTTCAAGACACAGCATATAATTACGGAGTGGGTCACCCTTGGCGACTGGGCATGTAAATCCAGAACTCAAATAGTCTTGGTCATTGTGATCTGTGCGGCCTTCTTGTCAGACGTGATGAGACTGTCACTGTTGAAACCTGTAGAGCAGCCAACACCAGCTCGTGGGAGGGGTAGAAAGGCCATGTTTGTCGTCCAACATTGTTTGCTTAAGTTTGCATCTTCACAAACAGTGTCAGGCTGTGATTGTATGCAGGTTTCTGTTTAGGTCAATGCTTCCCTTAGCAAGGATCAGTTTTCCTTAAAACCAGATAATTTGTAAATCCAGTAAAACAAGTACCCTTCAGCTATTTATGAGATCCCAAAAAAAGCCACTAAGGCACCACTGCCCCTCTCTGGCTGGGGACTTTCCCCAGGACACCTGCCCATCCGCATGGCAGTGACCACCGAGACACAAATGCAGCAAGGGTCCCAGTGTTGCTCTGGACATCACATATTGGTAAAGTTAATTTCTCCATTTCTTAGATGAAAATAAATGTAAATAGTTCAGATTATTTTCTTCCCATTCTCCAAAGCTGTACTTCCAATAAAGTAGCTATCAGACACATGTGGCTATGTAAATTTGACTATAAATTAATCAAAAGTAAATACAATTAGCATTCAGTTCTGCATCCACACAGGCCACATCATGAGTGCCCAACAGCACAGTCCCACCCTGAGGGCCCCCATGTTGCAGAGCAGATGCAGAACCTCTCCATTGCTGCAGAATATCCTGCTAGAAACGGAAGCTCCAAAGCTTGTCCTGTGCATTGCCCTCTGTAGCTGTGACTTGATAGTAGCATCCCCTCAGTCGAACACTGGGGTGAGCTGGTGACCACCAAGCGCTAGTGCACAGGCTATACCCAAAAGCCCCGGGCTGGGGGGTCTGCCACGGCAGAGGCACTCCTGTCAGCCTCCCTGGGCAAGGTTTTTCATGACTTTGCTTCTCCCAGCTGCTGGAGAACCCAGGCAGGCCCTAGGATGCCCTTGTCACCCTCTGCTGTGCTTAGCATCATCTGAGAAAATCATTACCTCAGGTCTAATTCCCCATAAAGGTAAATAATAGCTCAAACTGTCAAAACAGATACAGTATTATTATTTGCCCCGTGGTGTCTTCTGGGGCAGCTTATAAGAATGTCAAAGAAATACAATTCTGGGTGAAAATCCTTTAGAAGGTGTAACTATGTCCACAAAATGGGAGAGTGAGTGAGTGAACACCTTGAAGGAGAGGGGAGGGGCATCCTGGCAGGTGGCAGGAAGGCTGCCATTGCAGGGGACCGGGAGGCAAGGAGTGAGCAAAGCACTGCAGACAGATGCTGCCCACTGCACTGGGAGCCGCCCGGGTGGCTGAAAGCATCGCGTTAGCAACTGCACATCTGTATTTCCAGCAGCAACTCTTGTTTGCCTGGACAAAGAAGCAAATGCCACTTTCCAACACTGGACAAATTACATGGGTGGGAGCTGAGATACAATCAGTCAATCAATCAGCCAGCAGCCCTGACCCCCTCACACCTAATGACAAAGAAAGTCCTTCCGTGAGGCCGGGAGCGGTGGCTCAAGCCTATAATCCCAGCACTTTCGGAGGCCGAGGCAGGTGGATCGCGAGTTCAGGTGTTTGAGACCAGCCTGATCAACATAGTGAAACCCTGTCTCTACTAAAACAAAATACAAAAATTAGCCGGGTGTGGTGGTTCACACCTGTGATCCCAGCTACTCAGGAGGCTGAGGCAGGAGAATCACTTGAATCCGGGAGGCAGAGGTTGCAGTGAGCTGAGATCGTGCTACTGCACTCCAGCCTGGGCAAGAGCGAGACTCTGTCTCAAAAGAAAAAAAAAGAAAAAAAAGAAAGTCCTTTCGTGAACAGCCTCTGCGCTCTCTGAATGTACGGTGGAGAGGAATCTTGGAGGGCACTGGCATTACATTTCCAGCTGCTATGGCAAAGGGAAGGGAAACAATGATGAAATATAGTGCAGTGGGAAAAACATCTTTTCTGTCCACTTCTCACAAGGCGAATGACAGAGAAGACGAAGTTGGAATTATTTCCATTTGCTTTTGCCTCATGGATCGGATCCCGGAGGGAGAACGAAATGCGTGGGCTGCCAGTGTGCGTGTGGAAGATCTACGGCTCATTTCTGTAACAGGAAACAACATCTGTTTCTACTCAGGGACCAAATAATATTTTTCAAAGTCTGGCTGAGCAACTGGGTTTCCTTTTACTGGCAGACCCAGTGTGGCGCCTCATGCGCTGGAAGCTCAGCCCTTTTTCCTAACTTGCCCTTTCTGCTGACCTACCAGGAAACAGGAAGGCTTCTACCCTTCCATCCACTCATGGTGTCGTGGTTTCCTCAGCCCCGGCCGGGACTGCAGTCAGCGCTGGGAGGGAGGACTGGGTGCTGTGCCCAGCCGGTCTGCCTCTCATGCTGAGCCCGACAGTGTGATCCACTCTCTGTTCTGACGCTACGCTTCCCTTCCTTGGGTGCCCAAGCTGAAAGAGGTCTTTGTCCACCCAACAGGGAGAGAAAAGGGCGCTAAGTTAGCTTTTCTAAACGGAGGGCCAGCACACATACCACACAGTACAGGAAGTGCACGAATCTTAAGCGCACAGCTCTGTGACCTTCCCATGTGTGCCTCAGGTCCAGACCCACGACATGCCCAGGGCCAAGAGCTTCCTCTCATGCATCTCCCCAGCCCATGACCCATCCACCCAGAGGCAACGCAACTGAGATTCCCAGAAGAATCCATTCTTCCTACGCAACATTTTGCATCTGGCCTCTCCATGGACCTCCCAGGCAGCCTGTGGTGTGGGGGACTTGTGAGGCTAAGGAACCTGCTCAGTGGACCTCTAGGTGACCCCTGCCAGAGCTGACCAGGAAAACGCTACCAGCTGTCACTTACTGAGTGTCTCTATGCACTGGAAACCGCACTGAGGGCTCTAATCTTTATAACGGCCCCCCAGGTGGACACTGGTTATTTCTCGTGGCCAGGCTGCGTAGCTAGCGCATGATGGATTCTCACTTGACCCAGGTCTGTGGCTCTTTACTCTGCCCCACCAGCTCCTGCACTTGCTTTCTCCTTCCCGCCTTCTCCCCGTGCCAGGGCTGACCTGTCCCCTGCACTTCGACGGGTGCAGAGCGTTCCCAGGGAAGTGAGAGGTAGACTTGAGAGCCCAAACCCTGCCAGGGCACGCCAGCCACAGTTCCCAGGATGGCTAGAGCTGTTAGCCCCGCCTCCCTACTCCAAGTTCAGTGCCATCAGTTTGGCAGCTTGAAATCAACAAACACTATCCTGCAAGGCTTCTATTTATCTCAGGACAAAGGTGAACCTGAGGCTACAGGATCCCGATGGCCACGAGGGGATGATCAAGTTTTGTCTGAGGATTTGCAGTGGATGTCTGCTCAGCAGGACTGCCCAGTTGCAGATTCTTCTTTCTTCCATTTTAAGCCTCTGTTCTGTGCTGGGCCACATCCATACAAATGCTTTTCTTCCCTCCACTGGGAAACATACTAGTATTTGTTCCAGTGTAATCTGATCTCAAGACACGGCCCAGTGCTGCATCTTTCTCCAATCTCCTAGGCTGGCTCTGACGCCCCCACCCAAGTCCCAGCCTCAAGGCTCCTAGCGTGGCTCTGGGCCCATCGAATCCACTTTGGGCCCCCCTTCACTTTTGCAACCCCTCTGGACTCCCCTTCAAATGTTTTTCCATCTCAGCACTCACCTCTTCTCATCCGAGAGGTTCCCTAGTCCTTAGAAGAGGACTTGGCAGCAGCTCTAGGATGACCCCCAAGCCAGTCTCTGAATCCCCGCCATGGCAAGAGGCCATAGGGCTTGGAACAGCAGAACAGAAAGTGAGTTTGGGAAGCTGGCATGTGATGAGAACAGCCTTGGGAGGCAAGTGCAGGTGGGCTGGGATCCAGGCTCTACCACTTTCCGGCTGTGAGACCATTGGCAACTTATGTAACCTCTCTGAGCTCCAGGGACTTTTTTTTTAATTTGCTAAAAAAAATTTGAATAACTGTTTCATTGGATTGTTGAGATGATTAAGATCATCAATAGGATATGTTTATTATATTCCGTATTTTTAGTAAAAGATAGCTATTTTTTCTACCATTGACTTCTCTAAATTTATGTATTTCCTTTTCTATAAGACAGGAATAATACTCTACAAAGAAGTCCCAGACGAGGAGTGAAGTCAGTCTGCAGTGGGTGGACTGGGTTCTGTGGTGTATAAAGGAGGTCTCCCTCCCCGTGTGTGGCTTTCACCAGCACTAGTTTAAACACTCGATCACAGCAACCGACTAGGAGCTAATCTCTCAGGGCAAGCACATGTTAACTAAGTTCATGAGGCAGGTGTATGAAACGGTGGTGCCAGTTTATTCATTTGCAAATGCAGTTTCCATGAGAACTCGCTCCCTGCTGGCAGAGCCTCTCTCCTGCCTGGAGGAGAAGAAATACTCAAAGCCAATTTCCTAAGCCGATTCCCTGAGCAAGGTCAAGGTGAGCATCACTCACGTTTCTTCAATGATTCTCCTTGTTGTAAGCTTCCCTACCCCAACAGCTCTGAAAATGCAATAAACCCTAAACTAACATAAAAAAGACTGACAGTGCCAAGTGCTGGTGAGGAAGTGAATCAGCTGGAGCTGGCACACGCTGCTGGGAGAGTGCAGATTGGCAAAAGGACTTCGAGAAACTGTGTGGCAGTATCTATAAAACTGAACAAATGCCTATCTATGACAAGCAAACCAGTTCTTACATTTCTGGCTAACAGAAATGTCACATGTTCACCAAAGAACATGGACTAGAATGTTCACAGCAGCTTCATTTGTGATAGCCAAATGCTGGAAATTGCCAAAAGCCCATCAGCAGAAGAATGGATAAATATAATAAAATCCTCTTCACCACCGAAGCACCTAGATGATAGTGACACATCTAGCGAGTGGCAGGGCCAGGGTTTGAACCCAGGCACAGCAGTCCCAGAACCTTGCTCTTAACTGTGAGATGACCCCCGCCTCTGGTGCAATGTGCCAGCCACAGTACTTACAGCTATGAGCAACAGAAACTGAAGCTGGCTCTAATCAGAGTACAATTTATTCTGAAGAGAAAAAGATATAAAAAGAAAAGAAAGAAGAAAATTTAAAAAAGAAAAGAAAAGAGAAAGCAGGCTGGACCTACTGGGAACTTGGGTGTGGAAAACCATCCCAGGGACCAAGGAGCTTACTCTGACCACACTGGTCCTTTAGCTCTTCCCCACTGGCCACTGCTCCCTTTGCCTCTCTGTAGATTCTGTCCCTCCCCTGGTCATATTTCCTGCTCCCTGCTCACAGGCTCCCAGCAATGCTGGCCCTGGCTCGGAACTTCCATTCATTCAACTAATGGCAGTTCTTAGGACTGACTGGTCTCAGTTATAGTAATTTGTAAATATTAATTCACCCACCTAAATAATTCATACATGCACATGATTTTCTTTAAATCAGAAAGGGATACATAAAAAGTTTCCTGTCTGACCCCAAGACATACCTCCCTCCTCCAAGGTCACCCTTATGTTAATGCTTGTTATACCTTTCTACAGGCATTCTGTATATAAAGAGTATTTTTTTAAGCATCCAGGTTGGTGAAAAGAAAAAAATCCATAGTAGCCAATGAAAATCCAAAGACGTGCCCAATCTCACCAGTAATCAGGGAATGGTAAATTTAAAATGTAAGAAACCAGGCTGGGTATGATGGCTTACACCTGTAATCCCAGCACTTTGGGAAGCCAAGGTAGGAGGATCACTAGAGGCGGGGAGTTCAAAACCAGCCTGGGCAACATAGCAAGACTTCGTCTCTATAAAACATTTAAAAATTAGTTGAGTGTGGTGGTACGCACATTCCTGGCTCAAGTGATCCTCCCATATTCAGCTTGGAGGCTGAGTATGGGAGTATGGGAGGATCACCTGACCCCAAGAGTTTAAGAGTTTAAGCTGCGATCATACCACTGCACTCCAGCCTGGGTGACAGAGCAAGACCCTGTCTCTCTATATATACATACACATATACATATACATATACAAATACATATACATATACAAATACATATACATGTCATGCATTAGATTTTTTAATGTCATACTTTTTTAGTGCCTTTGTCATAAAAGCTAGAAGTTTGTCCACTAAGATATACTCTGACCAACACTCACAGTTTACACAAGAAATGTGTGCAAGCGCAGTTGAAATAGAAAAAGGGGATAAACTATCACAGAATTGTAAGACAGAATGCCACACAGCCTTTAAAAAAATAGGTCTACATGTATCTATTCAACATATAAACAGGTTTCTTTCTTGATCTACGAGTTCTACTCAAAAGCATAAGTAGATTTCAAAATCCAAATGCCATCCCAGTTTCTACTTGTGGATGTCGAGAGCTGGAAAGAATATTTATTACTTTCACCCTTATAACAAGAAGAAAGGTGAACTACAAATTTATGACTCTTCTTGAACCCATAAGAACACTGAAGTCAAAGGACATGGCTTCACTAGGAATTGGAGGAGACATGGGGGCCCAAGGCAGAGACAAGAGACGAGATACACGTACCTGCTTACCAGGGGCAGATGCAGCCAGACACCATGAGGAGAAGCTGGTGGGAGAGCACAAGCCCTTGGGGGCCACATATGTTGACTATTCCTACCATTTTGTAGTTTTTCCTACATCAGACCAATCAGACACTCAGGGAGAACAAGGGGAGTCTTGAGCAAACTTCCCTCACAGCATAAGCTTAGAAAACTTGTACTGAAGCATAATCAGAACATCAGCGAACACATGCTCTTGGCCAGCATAGGCTAAAAAGCGCTAAGTAAAGGCCAACACTGGAATACTTCTGGGCAGCGGGGGAGCAGCCTCTGCGGGAGGAATACAAAACTCCACCCAGATCCTTCCTGTCTCCTTTGGAACAAAAGCCTTAATCTGGGGAGGGGAGCACCAAATTAGTTATATTTTAAAGCATTCGTCAAATCCACTGCACCTGGGGTTAGAGGGCGGGAAGAGAAACAAAACAATCTACCTTTGGGAGGACAGGTGTACATTCTGGGTCCAGAACACCACCTGCCAAAGGGCAAAACCATGTCTGAAAGCCACGCCCATGAGACCCAGGGATGCAGGGTCTGGATTCGGTTCAGCCTAACACCGAGCATGATGAGAACATTGCGGGGCACACTCTTTTCCCTTTCACCAGGTAGCAGGCATCCAGTCGGAGTCATAGTGGGATACTTCCGAGGGAGCTGCAAAGACAGACTCTCACTGAGACCCAGGGCCAAGCAGCCCCGCGGCTGAGGGTATAACAGACACAGAGGAAAACTCTCTGGAAAACCAGCCCCACTCTAAAGACAAGCTAATGTCACAAGATCTTTTGGGTGTCACTTTGCCAGCCGGAAACCTCTGTGGCCAGCAGCACCTCTGCTTGGGTTTTGCTCACACCAGCTGGGCTTGTCTTACCCACTCAGCCTAGCAGGCTGCGCTCAGCTCATGATACCGGCCCACATTCCACACCTGCCAAAGGTGAGTCAGGCGCAGAGTGGCAAGGGGTGTGTGGGTGAGCACGCACAGGGTTCAGCCACTGTACACAGCCACGCATGTAGGCTGCTGTGGCGGGGCAGGCAGCCCCAGGCGCCGGCACAGGTGCCAGCTCTGTGAGAGGCTGAAACTGGACCAGACGTACCACAAGCAGGTTCCATTGCAGGCACCAACATCTGGACAAGGGGAATGTGATGGCACCTTAGCAGGGACACCAGGAACTCCAGAGCCCCAAAGAGGGTGTCACAGCTTATCACAGCCCTCAGTCAGGGAGCCCTGAGGTCTGGGCTCCCAGAAGAGCCACAGTTCTTCTCACCTTCTCTTTGCAACACGGTAAGCCAGGGACATGTTTCAGCCCTGCTTGTGTTACAGCCCATTCAGTCCCGCCATTTGGTTGGTGCTGAGTTCTTGTCTTACATCCAGGAAGAATGAGGTACGAGAATAATTGGAGGGTGAACAAGGCGGGGAGGAGCTTCACTGAGCGACAGGACGGCCCTTAGGAGACCTGGAGTGGGCAGCTGCTATCTGCAGGCAGCTCATCTTGATGAGCGTCCAGCTCTCAGTGGAGAGGAGACCCAGAGTGGACAGCTCCTTTCTGCAAGTGGGTCATCTCAACCAGTGAGTAGCCCTCAGCAGAGAGGAGGTCCGCAGAGGGTAGCTCCTTTCCACAGGCCAGTTGTCCTGACTAGCTGAGGAGACCTGAAGCGGGTAGCTCCGTCCCACAGCTGGTAGTCCCAATGTCTCTGAGTCTGGCTGAATCCAGGGTCTTTATGGGCTTCAGAAGGGAGAAAGCACATGCTGATTGGTCTATGGGTGGCCATGGATGGGCAAGAAAAAGCACCGTAAGTTCTCACTCCAGGCTGTGGACTCCACTCAGAACTGACAGCCAGGCCCCACGCTTCAGGCCATCCCTGGCTTGAAGGTAGGGCTTCACCAGGGACCCATCCCTTCCTGCCAAGGAGCCTGTCTGCCTCCTGCCACCATCAACCTGTTGTCCACGTGCTCACGATGTTTGTGCTGAAGGGATGCCCAGAGGCCCATACTGAGGTGCCCTCAGCACCTCTTCAGCCTCCCTCCCATACTCGTTGGCACCCAAAGCTCGGAGGAGGCCAAGACAACAGGGGGCTGGCATGTCAGCACAGCCCTGAGTGTGTGCAAACCCAACCAGGTTGTAACAGCACCCCGACTTGGCCACAACTATGCTCCAGCCCCAAGTGGGTGCTAGGAGCAGGGAGAAGCCAGGTGGCAGGAGCAGGAGCCTTAGAGCCTGTGGAGGAAGGGGGCTTCCTGGGTCCCCAAGAGGTCAGCGATACCTGGGTCTGGAGCCATGGCTGGCAGGTGCAGTTACGCCCAGGAGTGCAGGGCTCCCTCCCTGCCAACTTGGTAGGGGGAAGGGCTCCCGCCTGATCCCAGCTCCCACCAACTTCACAGAGCATGCAACCCTGGCCATGCTTACCCCTGTTGCAGGTGGTGGTTATCTTTGCAGGAGCCACTCCAAATGGGCCACTGCTGCCATCACTAACACTAGACCAATTTGAAGCATGCAGCACACCATGGATAACCATAGTAATAACAAACCTCAACCCCAGCCGAACTACTGACTAGACTAACCCAAACCACCACCCTAAACACCTAGCCAAAGACATCGTCATTTTCTAACTTTAAAGTACTTTCCTTAGTTTCTGACCTCCCGTTCAAGATGTCTAGCATTCAATACAAAATTATGAGGAATACAAAAAGGCAAGAAAAACAATACACGCCTAAAAGACAAAGCAGTGAGCAAAACCAAATAATTCAGATATGAGTGTCATATGTTGGCTGGATGTTGGAACTAAATGATGGGGAATTTAAAGTAACTGTGATTAATACGTTAAAGGCCCTGATGAAATAGGAAGACAATACAAGTTCAGAGAGGTAATGTTATAATCCGGGTGTTTTCATTCCTCCCCCATGTATATGTTGAAGCCCTAACCCTCAATATGATGACATTTGGAGAGAAGCCTTTGGGAGATAATTAGAGTTAGATTAGGTAATGAGAGTGGGGCCCTGGTGAGGGATTATTGCCCTTATATGAAGAGAACAAGATCCCTCCCTCATTTCCTTCCTCTCTCTCCATGTGCATGCACCAAGGAAGGCAATGTGAGAGTGCAGTGAGAAGATGGCCACAGGCAAGCCAGGAAGAGAGCCTTCACCAGGAACAGAACCAGCTGGCATCTTAATCCTTGACTTCCTAGCCTCCTAAACTGTGAGAAATAAAGTTCTGTTGTTCAAGTCATCCAGTCTACGATATTTTGCTATGGCACCCTGAGATGACTAAGACAGGTAATTTTAGCAAAAATAAAGAGTGCTGAAAATTGAAGAAGTGAAGGTAAAATAAAATTCATTTTTTCTTATTTTTGAATGCTCCAAAAGATAATTATCTAAACCAAAAATAGCAGTAGTGTATTGTGTGCTTATTTATGAAATATAATAGCACCAATGACGGGAGAGAGGAATTTGGGACAAAGAATTACAGATTCTTACAGTACACATGAAGTTGTAGACACTATAAGAAAGGATCAATCGGAAATGCTAGATATGAAAAGTGTCATAATAGTGATGAAGAATGCCGTTGAGGACCTCAGTAGTAGAACTGACACACCCAGGGAAAGAATCAGTGAGCTTAAAGACAGGTAGAATTACCCAAACTGAAACACAAAAGAAAAATGAGTAAAAGAAAAAATGGGACAATCCAAGAGCTGTAGGAAAATGTCTAACAAATATATTATTGAAATAGCAGAGAGAAAAGAGAAAGAAAATGAGACAGAAGAAAATTCGAACAAATAATGCTGAATATTCTAAAATTACCGACTGATAGGAAGGCATAGTTCCAAGAAGCTCAGAGATCACCAAAAAAGATTGAAAACAACAATAACTAGGCATATGCTATCCAAATAGCTGAAAACAAAAGGCAAAGAGAAAATTGCAAAGGCAGTGAGAGAAAAAAAGACCTCTAACATACAGAACAAGGAAAAAAGCAGCAGACTTCTCATCAAAAGCCATGTAAGTCAGGAGACAATGGGTGATATTTTTAAGTGCTAAAAGAAAGAAAACTGTAAACCCAGAATTCTATACCCAGCAAAAATATCTTTCAAAATGCAGAAGAAATAAACAAAAACTGAGAGAAATCATTGACAGTGATATACACCACAAGAAATGTTAAGGGAAGTTCTTGAGACAGAAGGACTATGGTATCTGTGATTGACAGAATGTCCCCCCACCCAAGATGTCCAGGCCTTAATTCCTGAATCTGTGAAGAGGGTATGTTACATGGCAAAAGGGAGTTTGCAGATATAGTTAAGATTATGAATTTTAAAATAGGAAGATTATACTGCATTATCAGGGTGGCCCAAATCTAATTACAAAACCCTTTAAAAACAGAGAATGTGGCCAGGCATGGTGGCTCACACCTGTAATCTCAGCACTTTAGGAGGTTGAAGTGGGCCTATTGCTTGAGTTCGGGAGTTCCGAACCAGTCTTGGCAACATGGTGAAACCCTGTCTCTACAAACAGTACAAAAAATCAGCCAGACATGGTGGTGCACGTCTGTAGTCCCAGCTACTGGGAGGGCTAAGGTGGGAGGATCGCTTGAGCCCAGGAGGCGGAGGTTGCAGTGAGCTGAGATGGAGCCACTGCACTCCAACCTGGGTGACAGAGCAAGACTCTTGTCAAAAAAAAAAAAAAAATGTAACAGAGAACTCTCTTTAGTCGAGGGCAAAGAGATATGGCAAAAAAAAAAAAAAGGAAGTCAGAAATTCAAAGCATGGGAGGAGCTTGATCTTTTATTGCTGGACAGGGAACTCATGGCAAGCAGGAGAGAGAATGTGGGCAGCCTCCAGAAGCAAAGTCCAGCCCCTGCCTGACAGCCCACCGGGATCTGGAACCTCAGTCCTACAACCACAGAAATTACATTTCGCTTGCTACCTGAATGAGCTCAGAAGTGGATTCATGTGAACAACAGCCTTCTGAACCTGCATGGAAAGCTGTGAAACGTTACATGAAGCCACACTCTGAGTAACTAGGGATGTGTATTGTAAGCCCTAGGGCAACCAACCACTAAAGATTTTCTTGAGGGTTTATAAATAATAAGTCAACAGTGAAGATATGTTGAAATTATAAAAGAGTTAACTCAAGACAGAAAGAGAAAAGAAGAAAAGACGGAATGAGTAGAAAATAGCTAACAAGATGGCAGATTTTAATTCAAACATATCAATAAAGATACTCAACATGCACTGTCTACGCGCACCCATTAAAAGAGAGACTGCCAGCTTGGCTAAGCAGCAAACCACAACTATATGCTGTTTACAAGGCCCATTTTAAATGTAAGAATGTAATGCTGAGGAGGAGAAAATCTATTGGCAGAGACAAGATACACTTGTAAATTTTTGTGAACACAAAAAGAAGACATATTGTGTGTAATGCTATATGGGCCTGTGTGTTTTTATGCAGTAAAATTATAATAATATTGACTGAACAGAGATACATATGAGGTTCATGACAGTAATTCCCTCCATGGAGAGGAGGAAAATGAGCTTGGAGAAAGTCACTAAGGAGATTTCAACTATATAATTACCAGTAATGTTTTATGTGTTTTATTTTTAAACCAAAGTAAATATGATTCATCATTAACATTTTTTAATATTCAGGGTAGTGAACACAAGAATATTTATTACATTTGTTGTAGGTTAAGTTGTGTTGATATCTTTTATTCATACACATTTTAGTGTATATTTCAAAAAGAACTCCTAAATATAAAAATATGATCAAACTTAAAGAATCATCAAATATCTAAAAACTTAGAATCATCAAATATCTAATTAGTATTTGAATTTTCAGTTGCCTCATAAATGTTATAACTTCTTTTACCAGTTTGTTGTTTGTTCATATTGGGATCTTAACCGATTCCAGATATTCTGAATGGTTCTTAGTCTTTCAATATGTAAATCTTTCAACCTTACAATTTATTTTTTCCAGGAAACTAAGTTATGATTTATAGTTTCGATGTATCTTCACTGCTGACTTATGATTTATAAACCTTCAAAGAAAGTTTTTTAGTGGTTGCCCTAGGGCTTATAAAACACATGTGAGGTTCTAACTCTTGGAACCTCAGAATGTGTCCTTATTTGGAAATAGGTCATTGCAGATAAAATTAGTTAAGTAAAAATAAGGTCATACCAGAGTAGGGCTGTGCCCAACCCAGTATGACTGATGCCCTTATGAGAAGAAACATGGAAACAGACAACACAGAGCAAAGGTTATATGAAGAGACAAGGGAGGAAGCCAAGTGAGGGCAGAGGCAGAGACTGGAGTGATGCATTTAAAGCCAAGGAATGCCAAGAGGGGCCACAGCCACAGAAGGTAAAAGAGGTGAAGACAGGCCCTCCGTAGAGCCTTCACAGGGAGCACAGTCCTGCGACGCTCTGACTTCAGACTCATGGCTTCTAGAGCTGGGAGACAACCCATGTCTGCTGTTTAAATGTTTTTCTCCAAAATAAGAAAACAAAGAAAAACAAATGTTTCTTACTATACATGCTCTTCAGCACTTTTTAACATTTAAGAATGTATGTTGGAAATATTTCGTAAGTGTGGCTAGAGCTCCATCACGTCCTACCATATGGAAGCACCATAATGATTTAGTTAGTTCCCTATTGGTGGAGACATGATTGTTCCCTAGTTGTTGCCATGTGAAGTATTTTTGTACCTCTGGATGGAAGCATGGCTTATTCTTATGTAGCCTTGTCAGAAAATAAAAACCTGCGGCCGGGCGCGGTGGCTCAAGCCTGTAATCCCAGCACTTTGGGAGGCCGAGACGGGCGGATCACGAGGTCAGGAGATCGAGACCATCCTGGCTAATACAGTGAAACCCCGTCTCTACTAAAAAAAAAATACAAAAAACTAGCCGGGTGAGGTGGTGGGCGCCTGCAGTCCCAGCTACTCGGGAGGCTGAGGCAGGAGAATGGCGTAAACCCAGGAGGCGGAGCTTGCAGTGAGCTGAGATCCGGCCACTGCACTCCAGCCTGGGCGACAGAGCCAGACTCCATCTCAAAAATAAAATAAAATAAATGAAATGAAATAAATAAAATAAAATAAAATAAAATAAAATAAAAACCTGCATCTGAATCTAGCTATCAATTTACAGAAAATTCCAGGGACAAAAGAATCCATCAAATGGAAGATGAAGATGCAACAAGCAAAATCTAAACTGTGGCAAACTCCATAGGGCAAATAACTTAGTTTCCTGAAGAAAGTAAAGATTTATGGATTGAAAGACTAAGAACCATTCAAAATATCTGGAACTGATTAGGATCCTGACACACACAAACAAAAAACTGTTTAACAAGTTACAACATTTATGATGCAATTGAAAATTCAGAATCTGATTAGATATTTGATGATACTAAGGGACAACCTGTCACTTTAAGTTTGAGGATCATATTGTTGTTTTTAGGAGTTCCTACTTTTTTGAAATATATACAAAAACACACATGGATAAAAGATGTGAAGTCTGTGATTTGTTTCAAAATATTACGATGCACTAGGAGTAGTGAGGAAATCGACAAACCGAGATTGCCTGCAAGTTGATAATTGCTAAAGTTGGGATACAGACACTCACAAATTCATTCTTATTTTTTCTATTTTTGAATAAGGTTAACATTTTCCATAATAAACAGGTTTTAATGTTGTTACAGTGAACATCCTTGTGTTCATACATCTGTTGCCATTTGTGTGATTAAATCTGTAAGATAAATTTCTGAAAGTGAAAATGACAGGTCACATTAATTTCAATGTTTATAGATTTTGTCAAATTGCCCTCCACAAGAGTATACAAATATATATTCCCACAAGGCACGAGCATGGGTGAGAATGGTAGGGCATGCAGGAAATCTTTATATATGAGAGACACTAAGCGTTTGTCTGTGACACTACCTTTCTCGTATAGGGGTAAATGCAAAACAGAAAATATTTAAAAATTAATTTTTCCTGCCACAAAAAGGTGTAAGAGATTCCTCTCTCCCTTTTCTTAAAGCATTCACTTTAGATAATTTGTTATTTTATGTTCTCTGTTTCAGAAGTGTGTAGCTATTTTTTAAATCTGTGTTAATCATTTTGCATTGCTATAAAGGAACTCCTGAGGCCGGGTAATTTATAAAGAGGCTTATTTGGCTCACAGTTCTTCAGGCTGTACAGGAAGCACGGCTCCAGTATCTGCTTCTGGGGAGGCCTCAGGGAGCTTCCAGTCATGGCGGAAGGCAAAAGGGAAGCAGGCTCATCACCTGGTGAGAGCGAGGGCAAGAGAGATGCCAGGCTCTTTTAAACAACCAGCTATCATGTGAGCTACCAGAGGGAGAACTCATTCATTACCATGGGGAGAGCACCAAGCCATTCATGAGGGATCTGCCCCTAAGACACAAACACCTCCCACTAGACCACACCTACAACATGGGGGACCATATTTCAGCATGAGATTTGGTGGGGACAAACATCCAAACTATATCAAACCTAAATAAGCTTCTTGCCAGCATTACAACACAGGAATGTCTTTCCCAAGAACCTGGAAGCCATCTCTTTGAAATGCATCAAGGAAGAGAACAGTCCCTCTCCCAGTTTCCATGGGAGAGCAGGAGCTGACTGGTGGGTGCCTGGCTCCCAGCTGCAAGCCTCTCTCCTGTCGTGAAGATAAATTTTCTTTTATCCTTTGGATAACTACAATTAGCAAACCCAGTTGGCCACCCGGTTACCAGGTGAGCTGAAGATGAGCTAAGTGTGACAAGTGGTACTGTCAAGTCCTCCTACCTTGTTTCTCCTGTGAACATGAATGTGCAGGTGGTATCGCCCAGAAGGAAAGGGGCAGAGTTCTTTCCATCTTTGCCATCTCTTGGCGAAAGCCTGTGACGCACATCACATTATGGTTTCATGCTTATTCAATTAAAAACACTGTTTTTCTTCTCTTCTACTTTTGTGGCACAATCTTCTGGGTTGGCAGGACACTTTGTTTTTCATTACATTTTCCCATAAGTTGATGATATTTTTCCATGAAGATCTTTTTAATTTTTTATGAAGTTGACTTATCAATCTATCAAAGCTCCTGCTATCAAATCTTATTTTTAAAGAGAAGTTTTTCCTTTCTCCCCTCAACAATTTTTTTCTAGTTACAAAAGTAATATATACTCATGGAAAGTGCAATCAGCAGACATGATATATTGATAAATAATACAACATATGAGGATAGAGGGCATCTGCCTCATGTCTCAACCCTAGAACCACAATGACCAGCTGGGGGAAAGGCTTCCCATCGTCTGTCCTACACATTTTTGAAAAAAATTGACTGTACTCTTTGTATTATTTAATAATAACTTTACTGCAATATGCTTTACTGCAATATCATTCACCTATGATAACATTCATTTTAAAGTTTGAAATTCAGTAGCTTTTAGTATATCCAGAGAGTTGCGTGATATCCCACTATCTAACTTCAGTACAACATTTTCACCCCACAAAGAATCCCCTTACCCTGTAGCAGGCATGCCCACTCTCCCTCACCATCCCAAGTCCTAGGCAGCCCCTAATCTGCTTTCTGTGTCTATGTATTTGCCTATTCTGGACATTTCATATGAATGGAGTCATACAACACGTAGGCTTTTGCCTCCGGCATCCCTCCCTGAATACGGTGTTTTCCAAGCTCCTCCACACCATGGCACGGGTCAGTGCTCTCTCCCTCTTTGTGGCAGGTAATAGTCACCAGATGGACAGACCACATTTCATTTCTCCACTCACCAGCTGATACGGTTTGGCACCGTGTTCCCACCTAAATCTCATCTCGAATTGTAATCATGTGTCAAGGGAAGGAGGTGACTGGATCCTGGGGGTGGTTTCACCCATGCTGTTCTCATTATGAGTGAATTATCACAAGATCGGATGGTTTCATAAATGGCAGTTTTTCCTGTGCTGACACCAACTCACTTTCTCGCCTGCCGCCATGTAAGATGTGCCTGCTTCTCCTCCCATCATAATTATAAGTTTCCTGAGGCCTCCTGAGCCATGGAGAACTGTGAGTTAATTAAACCTCTTTCCTTTATAAATTACCCAGACTGGGGAAGCTCTTTACAGCAGTGTGAGAAAGGGCTAATACACCAGTTAACGGGCATTTGGTTTGTTTCCACTGTTATGAATTGGGTTGTATTCCACTGTTACAAATAAGGTTGCTATAAACATTCATGTGCAGGCTTTTGTGGGGACACGTTTTCAATCCTGGTGGGTATGCACCTAGGATTGGAAATGCTGGGTCATATGCACTGTGAGTGTAGCTGTCTGAAAGCTGCCAGCCAGCTTTCACAGCAGCTGCACACATAATCATTTGTAGCTTTTTCTCTTCTCACAACTGTTCATGTCAGGGCAGTAGATTCTCCTTACTCTTTTTGACAGCTGAGCTGTGCGCCATAGTGTGAATATGCTGTACATTTTTCAACAGTCCTTGAGTCATAGATTGTTTTTTAATTGCTTACTGCTATAAATGATGCCTCAGTGATTTGAATACACATTCTTGGACAGTGGTGCAATGGTTTCAGCAGGACAGAAACCTAGAATTACTGAGTTAAGGGTGCATTTACAACTTTGATAGCTACTGACAGATAGTTTTCAAGTTCCTTATGACTTAAAAGTTTCAGAGGGCTTGAAAATTCTCTATGATACAGCCCAGGCTTTAATCCTGAGAGTGCATTCAGATTAATCAATTGTCATGATCTGACCACCATGATTATTCAGAAACTTTGAGTAAGTTCATGAGAAGATCATTCTGATCTGAATACAGGTTTCAAGAAACTCAACCAGAAGCTAAAATGTTATGCAATTCTAATATTTTGACATTAGGCTGTATATTAGGTGAGAAAATAGTTGTTGTTGAAGAGAAGTTACAGTGTTTTGATTCTGAGTTAAAAAGCTAGAGAAACGGTGAGTCCATGATGATGAGCCCCTCAGGCACGGAACATGTGCACCAACAAAACCTGGCTTGCAGGACAATGCCGCTTGTTGTCACACATCATCTGTCTGACAGGCAAGATAGTCACACAGCACTCTGCACTTACACACCCAACCTGCCTGAAGCACATTTGGGATTTTCCACCAGAAACTGTATTTTGGACCCATGAGGTATTCTAATAGTTACAAAGCTTCTTTCTTTGAAATTAAGGTTTTATTTTTCAAAGACTCAAAATAACTAAAAACAAAGACTAATAAAGTGATTTATTGGGCCGGGCACGGTGGCTCAAGCCTGTAATCCCAGCACTTTGGGAGGCCGAGACAGGCGGATCACGAGGTCAGGAGATCGAGACCATCCTGACTAACATGGTGAAACCACGTCTGTACTAAAAAATACAAAAAACTAGGCGGGCGAGGTGGCAGGTGCCTGTAGTCCCAGCTACTCGGGAGGCTGAGGCAGGAGAATGGCGAGAACCCAGGAGGCGGAGCTTGCAGTGAGCTGAGATCCGGCCACTGCACTCCAGCCTGGGCGACAGAGCGAGACTCCGTCTCAAAAAAGAAAAAAAAAAAGTGATTTATTGTACAGAATGAGGCATTTTCTTTGGGACAGGGGAGGGACTTTGATAACAGGGGAGGCTGTGCACATGTGTGGGGAGTAATATAGCAACTCTCATATACCCCCAAATACACCTCGATTTTGCTGTAAACCCAAAGTGCTCTTAAGAAACTAAAGGTTTTTTTTTTTTTATTTTCAGAAGAATAGTGTTTTGAAGACTTGCCTGAAAACAATTTTCCAAGAAAGAACTCCAAAAGCATTGATCCTGGCAGCACCATGAGGTAAATATTCACCTTGCAAGCCAATCATCTGGACAAGAACACAGTGACTTGGATGGGTCTGTAGCAGCATATTTGTTCAAAACCACCTTTACTTTGTGATATGGTTTGACTCTGTGTCCCCATCCAAATCTCATCTTGAATTGTAATCCCCATGTGTCAAGGGAGGGAACTGGTGCAGGTGATTGAATCATGGGGGCGGTTTTCTTATCATAGTGAGTTCTCATGAAATCTGATTGCTTCAAGTGTGGTATTTTCCCCTATTCTCTCTCCCTCTCTCCTGCAACCACGTGAAGAAGGTCCTTACTTCCCCTTTGCCTTCCGCCATGATTGTAAGTGTCCCAAGACCACCTCCGCCATATGGAATTCTGAGTCAATTAAACCTCTTTTCTTCTTACTCATTCTCTCGTAGTTCTTCACAGCAGTGTGAAAACAGACTAATACAGGAAATTGATACTGGGAGCTTAGGGAGCTACTACAAAGATATTTGAATGTGTGGAAGTCACTTTGGAATTGGGTAACAGAGGTTGGAACAGTTTGGAAGGCTCAGAAGACAAGAAGATGTGGGAAAGTTTGGAACTCCCTAGAGACTTGTTAGATGGTTTTGACAAAACTGACCATAGTGATACGAATAATAAAGTCCAGGGAAGTGGTCTCAGATGGAGATGAGGACCTTCTTGGGAACTGGAGCATACGTCACTCTTGCCATGCTTCAGCAAAGAGACTGGCAGCATTTTGCCCCTGCCCTAGAGACGTGTGGAACTATGAACTTGAACGAGATGATTTAGGGTATCTGGCTGATACGTTTCAACTGTGTCTCCACCCAAATCTTATCTTGAATTTCCATGTATTGTGGGAGGGACCCAGTGGGAAGTAAGTGAATCATGGGGGCAAGGTCTTTCTCATGCTGTTCTCATGATAGTGAATAAGCCTCATGAGATCTGCTGGTTTATAAAGATGAGTTCCCCTGCACAAGCTCTCTCTCTGCCTGCTGCCATCCATGTAAGACGTAACTTGCTCCTCCTTGCCTTCTGCCATGATTGTGAGGCCTCCCCAGCCATGTGGAACTGTAAGTCCATTAAACCTGTTTCTTTTGTAAATTGCCCATTCTCAGGTCTGTCTCTATCAGCAGCATGAAAATGGATTAATACACTGGCAGAAGAAACTTTTAAGCAGCAAAGCCCTCAAGATGTTACCTGACTTTTTCTGAAAGCATACAGTCATATGCATTCAACAAAGTGATGATCTGAAATTGGAACTTACGTTTAAAAGGGAAGGAGAGGATAAAAGTTTGAAAAATTTGTAGCCTGACCCTGTGGTGAAAAAGGAAAACCCACTTTCTGGGGAGAAATTCAAGCCACCAGCTACAGAAATTTGTGTGTTAAGTAAAGAGAAGCCAAATGTTAACAGCCAAGACAATGGGGGAAATGTGTCTAGGGCATTTCAAAAATTCTCAAGGCAGTCCCTCCTATCACAGGCCCAGAGGCCTAGGAGGTAAAAATGGTTTCATGGGCCAGGTCCAGGGCCCTACTGCTGATCTGTTCAGCCTCAGGATTTGGTGCCCTGTATCCCAGCCACTCCAGCTACAGCCATGGCTAAAAGGGGCCAAGGTACAGCTTGGGCCATTGCTTTGGAGGGTGCAAGTTCCAAGCCTTAGCAGCTTCCACATGATGCTGGGCCTGCAGGTGCACAGAAGGCAAGAGTTGAGGTTTGAGAGCCTGATGCATGGAAACACCTGGATTTCCAGGAAGAATTCTGCTGCTGGAGTGGAGCCCTCATGGAGAACCTCTACTAGGTTACAGCAGAGGGGAAACATGGAGTTGGAGCCCCCACAGAGTCCCCACTGTGGCACTGCCTAGTGGAGCTGTGAGAAGACAGCCACCATCCTCCACACCCCAGAATGGTAGATCAACCAACAGCTTGCACTGTGCACCTGAAAGAGTCACAGACACTCAACACCACCTCATGAAAGCAGCTCCAGGAGTTGTACCCTGCAGAGTCACAGAGGTGGAGCTGCACAAGGTCTTGGGAGTCTATCCCTTGCATCAGCATTGCCCCGGATGTGAGACATGGAGTCAAAGGAGATCATTTCAGAGTTTTAAGATTTAATGACAGCCCCACTGGGTTTCAGACTTGGATGGGGCCCACAGCTCCTTTGTTTTGGTCAATTTCCCACTTTTGGAATGGAAGCATTTATTCAATACCTGTACCCTCATTGTATCTTAGGAGTAACTAGTTTTTTTTATTTTACAGGCTCATAGGCAGAAAGGACTTGTCTTGTTTCAGATGAGACTTTGAAGTTTTGAGTTAACGCTGGAATGAGTTAAGGCTCTGGGGGACTGTTGGGAAGGCATGATTGGTTTTGAAATGTGAGAAAGACATGAAATTTGGAAGGGGCCAGGGGTGACATGATATGGTTTGGCTCTGTGTCCCCACCCAAATTTCATCCTGAATTGTAATCCCTGGCCAGGCACAGTGGCTCACACCTGCAATCCTAGCACTTTGGGAAGCCGAAGCAGGTAGATTGCCTGAGCTGAGAAGTTCAAGACCAGCCTGGGGAACATGGTGAAACCCCATCCTACAAAAAATTAGTCAGGTGTGGCAGCATGTACCTGTAATCTCAGTTACTCGGGAGGCCGAGACAGGAGAATTACTTGAACCCAGGAGGTGGAGGTTGCAGTGAGCTGAGATCGTGCCACTGTACTCCAGCCTGGGCAACAAGAGTGAGACTCTTTATCAAAAAAAAAAAAAAAAATAGAATTGTAATCCCCATATGTTGAGGGAGGGACCTGGTGGGAGGTGATTGCATCATGCGGGCAGTTTCCCCCATGCCGTTCTCATGATAGTAAGTGAATTCTCATGAGCTCTGATGGTTTAAGTGTGGCACCTTCCCCTTCATCCTCTCTCTCTCTCTCCTGCCACCATGTGAAGAAGGTCCTCACTTCCCCTTTGCCTTCCACTATGATTGTAAATTTCCTGAGGCCTCCCCAGCCATGTGGAACTATGAATCAATTAAACCTTTTTGTTCATAAATTACCCAGTCTCAGGTAGTTCTTTATAGCAATACGAAAATGGACTAACACACTTTGTTCCTTTTTTTATATTGAATATGGACAGTAGACTCCTAAATAATGGGAATTAAAAATGTGTAAATGAGTAATTTCTGCTTCCAGTAATGACTGAATGGGTAATTTGGACCTGGCTGTCTGTGGAGCACAACTAGAAAAGCTGGCAAAACATGCAAACATCTGCTTTATGGTTCAGGAGAAGTAACAAGGTGTGTAGAATGGCCAGGCCAATGAGTAGGCCTAGGAAGGGGAAACTGGGACTCAGGACGTTGAAAAAACATAAAATAAACACAGAGAAGCTAGATGGAAGAACATAATAAAGACCTTAATAGAAATTAATAAAATATTAACACACAGTAAAGAGAATCAAGGAAACTAAAACTTGTTTCTTGCAGAAGTCTAGTAAAATAAATAATCTTCTGGCAAAAGTGACCAAGAAACAAGTGGCAGGGAAGTAGGGTGGACAGGGCGCAAAAAAATATTCAACATCAAGAATGAAAAGGGAGCATTTCTACAAAGCCTGCAGAATTAAACATGGCAACAAGAGGATGTCGTGTGTAATTTTATGATTATTTGAAAATTAAATGAAGTAGACAAGTTCCTATAAAGTTACAAACTACTGTTGGTACAACTTAATCCTTTACCATTCGTCTGAGAATACTCGCTGGCTATGCTTGCAGCAGCAGCATTTACCCCGAGATAACTCTCCACAAAATATCTCACTTTTATTATGATATTTGCACAGCTCATATACATCAACTTTGGAAACAAAATACATCATTCTATTTATAGCATTCTGCTTTTAGTAGTGGTATTTTCCATTTACAAAATACAGCAATTCTCAATTGCTGAAAATGTCAAATCCTAGAAAATGTAGCATTCCTACACGTGATGTTAACATTGTTCTCAAATAGTTGTTGCTGAAGATTCATTTGATACATCCGATTTCTCTGAAATATATTATCCTGATGATTCAGATGATTCTGATGCTAGTTCTGTTTAGAAATAACTCCAAGAACAGTTTTTATATTTTATTTTCACATTGAAAATCAATCAGATTTGCTCCAGCTTCAAAAAGCATGTTTACATAAAAGCAAATGAGTGCTGGCAGTGAGCTGGACTTCATTTTTCTAAATAGGAAAGGGGTTAACTTACTTATGACTTCCACTGAACATTTCAGGAAGAAGCTAAAGCCAATGCTAGGAAAAGAGGGGCCCGATCTCAGCTCATTTTACGAAGCCACAACAGCTTTGTTACTCAGTTCTTACCGTAAACTAAATGTTTGTGTTCCCCCAAAATTCATGTGTTAAACCTAATCACCCGTGTGAGAGATAATGTTCAGAGGCAGGGCTTTTGGGAGGTCCTGAGCTCATGGGGCAGATTCCTCATGAATAGGATGAATGTCCTTATAAAAGAGACCCCAAAGAGCTCCCTCACCACTTCCACCATGTGAGCACACAGCAGGAAGGCTCCATCTATGAACCAAGAAGCCCTCACCAGACGCCGACTCTGCCAAAATAATTAAACCTCGATCTGGGACTTTCCAGCCTCCAGAACTGTGAGAAGTAAGTTTCTGTTGTAAAAAGACCCAGTCCATGGTATTTTGTTACAGCATCTGGAAGACATTTAGACAGTCCTATAAACAGTATTAACAAATTTAACTCAGCAATAAATAAAAAGCATAACACATTGTGATCAACCGTTGCTTATAGCAGGAATGCAAGGTTGTTTTAGTATTTGGCAATCCAGCTGGGCATAGTGGCTCATGCCTGTAATCCCAAAACTTTGGGAGGCCAAGGTGGGAGCATCGCTTGATGTCAGGAATTCGAGACCAGCCCGGGCAACACAGCAAGATGTCATCTCTACAAAATGTTTTTGAAATTAGCCAGGTTCAGGCCCGGTGCAGTGGCTCAGCCCTGTAATCCCAGCATTTTGAAAGGTCGAGGTGCAAAGATCACCTGAGGTCAGGAGTTCAAGACCAGCCTGACCAACACAGTGAAATCCCGTCTCTACTAAAAATGTAAAAATTAGTCGGGCATAGTGGCAGGCACCTGCAATCCCAGCTACTTGGGAGCCTGAGGCAGGAGAATCGTTTGAGTGTGGGAGGCGGAGGCTGCAGTGAGCCAAGATCACGCCATTGCACTTCAGCCTGGGCAACAAAAACAAAACTTCATTTCAAAAAAAAAATAGTAATAATAATAATAATAGTAAAATAACATTAGCCAGGTTCAGTGGCATGTGCCTGTAGTCCTAGCTACTCAGGAGACTGAGGTGGGAGGATTGCTTGAGCCCATGAGTTCAAGGCTACAGTGAGCCAGAGAGCTATGACTGTACCACTGCACTATAGACTCTGTCTCCAAAAATAAAAAGACAATCAATATAATTTCGTACAGTAACAGAATAAAGGAGAAATAGCTCATGATTAGCTTAATAGATGTATATATAAATAGATGCCTTTATTAAAAGTCAACGTTTATTAATGATTTTTAGAAAATCTCTCAGTAAACTTAAAATGGAAAGAAACTTTTATAATATGACAGTAAGTATTTACAGAAAGAAAGCCTACTGCAGACGTACGCAACTGTGAAATGCTGAGAGCTTTCCCTTGGAGACTGCGAGAAGATAAGGATGCCTTTTCTCTCTCTTTTCAGCCTTGTTCTGAATGTCCTGCTGGTGCAGAAAGGTGTGAAAAAGATGCTAAATGTATAAGTATCGGAAAGGAAGAAATAAAACTGCCTTTTTCTCAGGAAATACAATTGTGTGTGTAGACCATCCAAAATAATCTATTAATACATCATCAGAACCAATACATTGGTTTATTAGACGTAAGACCAACAGGCAAAAATCAAGTATATTTCAGTATATCAATAACAAACAGTAAGAAAATCAGTTTTAGAATAGCTAAAACAAGCTAAAATAGTATTGAAAAAACATCAAAAAGTTAGAAATAAATCTGACTGACACATAGTATCTCTAGACAGAAAACCATAAACTACGAGTGTGACAAATAGAAGAAACCCTAATAAAATGGAGAGTTCAACAAGAGGAAGCCTCATTTTTGTAAAGCTATCAACACTCCCTAAAGCGTTCTACAGATCACTGAAATCCCACAATTCAAACAGATCTGTCTGTGAAATGTGACAAGCTGTTTCCGAAAGCTTATGTGACTCACAGTTCTTGGTTTTCGAACATCATTCTTCACTCTCAGGAACCTGGACTCTGTGGGAAAGGGGCTGACTTTAGGCTAGGTATGGAGAGAGAATAAAGTGGACCTGACACACCCTGGACAAAAACAACAACAAGGCCGGTCCAGAGGACACGGCACCAGCGTGTGGGACTCTCCTGCCTCATCTAGGACAATGCAAGCAGCAAAGTCCCCTAAGTTCACACTGATCAAACTAACTAAACCAGTAAGGGAGGCCGAAGAGCTCTTCCTGATCATAGAAAACTATTTCCTAGGACAGCTGTAACAAAAGATCACAAACCCAGTGGCCTCACCAACAAAAATGTATTGTCTCACAGCTCTGGAGGCTGGAAGTCCCAGATCAAGGTGTCCATAGGGTTGACTCCTTCTGAGGCTAAGGGATTGTCTGTTCAAGCCTCTCTCCTTGGCTTGTAGATGGCTGCCTTCTCCTGGGTCTTCCTATCATCCTCCATGTGTGTGTCTCTCCACCTAAATCTTCCCTTATTATAAAGGACACATGTCTTATTGGATTGGGGCCCACCCTAATAACCTTATTTTATCTTGATCACCTCTGTAAAGACCAAACTCCAAATAAGGTCACATGTTGAGGTGCTAAGACTTACGAACTGGGGTGCTGGGGTTATGAACACACAATTTGACCCATAACAGCAACAAATAAATGTAGGAACAATGGGGTTAGAAAAATCATCATTTGAAAACCACCATGTTAACAATCAACTCGGATTAGAATCATCAACAAATGCTAAAACTAATGGATTAAAGAACGATGTGTAACAGGGTATTTACATAGTATCAAAGTATCTCCCTCTCAGAATAAATACTAATTTACAAAAGGAAAAAAATATTACCTGTACAGAAAAGAGGACTGTCAGACATCTCCTTCACTGTGTGGTGCTGGGAAGCTTGTGTTCCATAGTACAAAATTCTTTGTACTATTCTCGCAAATTTTCTGTCAGACTGAAATTATTTCAAAGTAAAAATCTACCAAACTTTTTTAAGTAAGTTATTCAAAAATGCAAAGGACTGGAAGAGCCTTGCAAGATCCAGGCAAGAGCTTGCTCTGCTGGGCAGTCACACTGCTCAGAGCTGAAGGTCACAGATGCCGTGGTGGAGGTGGCAGACCGTCTCAGTGTGTCCTAGCTGTTATAACACAACACCACAAACTAGGTGGCTTCTAAGAACAGAAATGTATTTCTCACAGTTCTGGGGACTGGGAAGTGGAAGATCAAGGTGCTAGCAGACTTGGTGTTGAAGCCTGGTTCCTGGTTCAGAGAAGCCATCTCTTTGCTGCAACCTCACATGGCAAAAGGGATGTGGGGGGAGCTCTCTGGGGCCTCATTTACAAGGGCACTAATCCCATTCGTGAGGATCTACCCCCATGAGCTCCTCCCTCCCAAAGGCCCCAGCTCCTAATTCTATCACATTGGGAATTACATTTCAACATATGAAATTTGGGAGGACGCAAACATTCAGACCATAGTGCAGACAAATACAACACTGAAACAGAACAGACTCAAGAAACACACTGCATGGATGGCCTCCTGGGTTGTGACAAACGTGGCCCCACAGAGTGCAGGGAAAGGCAGGATTTCTAATAAATGAGATGGGAAAATTAAGTATTTATATGAGGTGAAAGAAAGGAGAAAGAAAGAAGAAAGGAGAGAAAGAGAGGAGAGAGGAAAGAGGAAGGAAGGAAGGAAGGAAAAGAAGAGGAAGGGAGAAAGATTTAACCTCCACTTACCACCAGCCTCCCAAAATGTGAAAAGTGAAACAACAATGCTTTGGTAAGAAAACATAACAAAATACCTTCATGACTTCAGAGTAGGGAAAGACACTTTAAGCAGACACAAAAAACTCTACCATAAATGAAAAAGAGCATGTTTTGGATGACATTTTTATTTATTTTATTTATTTATTTATTTTTTTGAGATGGAGTCTCGCTCTGTCACCCAGGCTGGAGTGCAGTGGCGCCATCTCGGTTCACTGCAAGCTCCGCCTCCCGGGTTCACGCCATTCTCCTGCCTCAGCCTCCTGAGTAGCTGGGACTACAGGCGCCCGCCACCTTGCCCG
Source organism: Piliocolobus tephrosceles (assembly GCF_002776525.5). Taxonomy (NCBI): domain Eukaryota; kingdom Metazoa; phylum Chordata; class Mammalia; order Primates; family Cercopithecidae; genus Piliocolobus; species Piliocolobus tephrosceles. The sequence goes on from NC_045455.1 coordinate 3,218,047, forward strand.
GCTAGTTTTTTGTATTTTTAGTAGAGATGGGGTTTCCCTGTAGTCTCTATCTCCTGACCTCGTGATCCGCCCGCCTTGGCCTCCCAAAGTGCTGAGGTTACAGGTGTGAGCCACCACGCCTGGCCGTGGATGACATTTTAATGATGTCATTAATGTCGATTATATGAGCAAAAATCCAACCCATAGAGTGGGAGAAGATATTTAACTGACAAAGAGATTGTATCTCAATGATACAAAGAACACCTACAGATAAGAAAAAAACAGACAACCCCATAGAAAACCAAGGACCTTAACAGGTGCTTTGCCAAAGAGAGTATCAAAGTTGCCAATAGCATATAAAAAAGTTCTCACCCTCATTAAGATGAAAATGGTTACTTTGAGATACTACAACACACAGAATGGATAACATTAAAAAGAATGACAGTAGTACACTGCTGTGGTCCAAATGTATTTCCCACCAAGTTCATATGTTGAAATCCTAACCACCAATTTGATGGCATCTGGAGGTAGGGCCTTTGGAAGGTGGCTACGGTCATGAGGGTGGAGCCCTCGTGAGTGAGACTAGTGTCCTTACGTAAGGGCTGAGGGCCAGGCACAGTGGCTCACGCCTGCAATCCCAACACTTTGGGAAGCCAATGTGGGTGGATTGCCTGAGCTCAGGAGTTCGAGGCCAGCCTGGACAACATGGCAAAACCCTGTCTCTACCAAAAATACAAAAATCATCCAGGTATGGTGCCACATGCCTGTAATTCCAGCTACTCAGGAGGCTGAGGCGGGAGGATCACTGGAACCCAAGAGGTTGAGGTTGCAGTGAGCAAAGATTACGCTACTGCACTTCAGCGTGGGCACCAGAGCAAGATCCTGTCTCAAACAAAAAAAAAAAAGGTGGGGGGAGAGTAGGAGGGGGGACTTGAGGGAGCCTGTTTGGCCCTTTATCGCTCATGCCATGTGAGGACACAACAGTGAGGCACCATCTGTGGAGCATAGAGCAGCCCTCACCAAATGGCCTGCTGGTGCCTTGATCTGAGACTTCCCAACCCTCCAGAACTGTGAGCAATGTTTCCATGGTTATAAATTACCCAGTCCAAGATCCTTTGTGATAGCAGCTTGAATGAGCTATGACACACCTATGGTGAGGTTATAGGAAAACAGAAGCTTTCAGACACTGCTAGTGGCCTGTCATTTGGACTACCACCTTGGAAACTATTTGAGTCTATCTACAGAAGTTAAAGATACACACACGCACTTTCACAGCAATTTCCCTGCTAGGTAAATGCACAGCCAAGATTCATGAACATGTGTACCAGAGAAGGGCACTTCACCTCTATTGTGTTATTTCCAAGAGCCCAGAACCCCACTTCAGTGGTGAGAAAACAGACAAACCCAGATTGAGGGACATCCTGCAAAATACTGACCTGTTCTCCAAACTGTCAAAGTCACTTAAAAGCAAAGAACATCTAGAAAACTGTCACAGACCAGAGGAGGCTGGGGAGACATGGCAACTATACATGAGGTTTCTGAATGGGACTGTGACACAGATAAAGGATATTTGTGAGAAGCTGACAAAACCCATGTAACGTGCAGAGTGCATAGTCCATGGAAGGTGCCACTGCCGGTTTCTCGACGCACGATGATAACATAAGATGTTGCCAATAGGGGAAATGGGGTGTGGGCTCTCCACGCGGGAGCGCTCTGTACTATCTTTGCATCCCCTTTGCAAATCTAAATTCATTCAAAACCTAAAAGTGTACTTTAAAAACAGGTTAGTGAGCATCCACCTGTGTATAACTGGTTGTTCTCTTTGGGTCTAACTTAAGGAGATATTTTCTTTTCTCTCTCCACTTCCACCAATGTTGTGGGTTATCTATTCAATGAAATTTCATGGAAATATATTCCTCATCTCACATTGGGATCCACCCTAAAAGTATGAATCTATAGAAGGGATTTCTTACAGGCTTACATTGAGCTGCCATTTCTGTTTCTCTCACCCTGGTGAACCTTCATAACTTGAAGGAAAGGGGCAGAAACATTTATGGTGAGACTAGTCGAGCGTGTGGGGATTAAAGAAAGTTTTCCAAATGGAAAAGGTCTAAGAATGGATCAGTAAGAAAAAAAGTAGAATTAAGGATGTGGACTATAAAGAAAGCTATAGCAATCTGAAGGTTTAAGCCATCTAAATCATAATTATTTCCCAAAGCAAAAAACGTAATAGACAGCCCCATCTGTCTGTATCGACTTTTACAAAACCCAGGGAAGGATTTCCGGTCTGTTTTTTTCTGTATGGAATCTCATCCACAGATGCTCAAATAATTGCAGCCCCCAATATTGTAATCCTGCAGGGGCCCATTTGGGAAGGTCCCTTCCAGTCACAGAAACAACAAATCAGGCTATATATTGAATCTGAGTTGCTTTAATATGTGGTCATTTCCCTAAGGGATCAATCAGGCTCAGAAACGGCCACAGCTGACTGGGCCATGCTGAAGTCTGACCCCTCATCAGGACAAGAAAGGCTCCCTGCGCTCCATCCCCGACCTTGAGTCCCAATCCTCCTGTCTGGTCCAGCAGCCCCTGTTGGACATTTAATAATCAGACCCGACAGATACCGCACCTGAGCAAGCTGGGCAAAGGCGCTATCCCCAGCTCACTTCAGAACGAGGAAACTGAGCTCAATTTTCAGTTTGGGGCCAGAGCAAAGCATAGTCAAGAGGGGCGGAATTCTCTTTCCACTGTAACCTGAACTTTTTCACCCAAAGAGGAGGATCTGGCAAATTAATTTGCATCACGTGCCCTTGCAGGGGTGCAGAAGCGAAGGATTTTCCTTGATTTCTGTCGCTACTGAGATACCTTTCATTAAATGCTGCTTACAGATTCACAAATCTTTTACAGTCACTCGACAGTGGGTGAGGAGCCTTCTGTGGCTGATGTGACACCTGCACATTCCGAGAGGGCAGCTGCAAACTTGAAACTGGACTTGCTCCAGTGGTTCCCAACTGTGTGCTAAGGAACAGTGGTGGGACCACAGACTCCCAGGAGTCCCACAGGACAATTTCCGCTTTCAGAACACACAATCACATTCCCAGAAACTAGTAAATGATGCCATATCTTTGTGGAGCTGGGTTTTCTTTAGCTGCTACAAAAAAAGCGAGACTCAAACAAAAGTCAAGGTGGCCCAGGAAATGAGGGTGACTGTGTCCAACGATTCCAGAGACGGGGAATTGTGCGTGACCAGCAGCTGTGCTCACTCGTGAGCAAGTGGCCCTCGCTAATTAAGGATGAAATGAAATATTTTCTTTTATTTTGATTTACGTGTTATTTTTGTAAATTATACCTAGCTGTGAGGACATGGATATTTATTAAGTTGTCTGACCATTACTACTTAGTAAACAAAACTGTTAGGTATTACTTTTATCCAAGGGGTGCCACGAAAAAAGCTGCCATGCACTAAAAGGGTGCCCTGACTTAAGTAACCTCGGGAACCTCTGGAGCAAGCAATGTTGTCCTCAAACAAATAGGTGAAATGATTTACTTCCTTTTGAAATTCTTCCTATTATTTTCTACAAGTTGAATGGCTCATTGAGCTTTAGCCGTCAGTATCAAAACCTCAAAAACATACTTTAAAATGTTAGTAAAGAAAAACATCTTTTTAAAATGGAAAACATTCCCCATGACTAAAGAACGATATTCAGTATCAGATATGCAATTTCAATTTCCCAGTCCTCTATTAACTGATGGGAGCCTTAGCTGGCCACTTTAACCTGAAGTTCCTTTTGCCACAGATCAGCACATCCTTCCCCTCGTCACATTAACACTCCCTTAGATGTCAGGGGCAGCCGGAAACTCCCCTGTACGGGCAAGGTTATAAATGAAAAGCAGGCACACACACACACAAAAGCAGTCCAATGGCTGGGCACGGTGGCTCATGCCTGTAATCCCAGCACTTTGGGAGGCCAAGGTGGGTGGATCACTGAAGGCCAGCTTGGGCAACACGGCAAAACCCATCTCTATCAGAAATATAAAAATTAGCCAGGTGTGGTATCGCGCACCTGTAGTCCCAGCTGCTCAGTATGCTGAGGCAGGGGGATCGCTTGGGACCAGGAGTTTGAGGCTGCAATGAGCCGAGATTGTGCCACTGCACTCCAGCCTGGGTGACAGAGAAAGATACTGTCAAAAAATAAAAAAGCAACCAGAAACCACTTAGTGACAACTCAATTAATGAATTGTTTGGGGACAAAAATCTACATGAAAACACTGTCTCTGATTAAACAAAAAGAACCAGAGAGGGTAGCAGACACCTCATGTCACATCCACAGTCCTGCAAGTCATGACACCTGGGGCTGAGCAGGGGACTGACAGCTCCTCTGCCACCTCTAGCCTCCACACACCCCAAACAGGAATGCGAGCAAGACTGCTGCCTCACCTGCTGAGCCCGTCCCTGTCAAACTCACACACACATCTGCGCCAATGACAAGAACCTCAATTTTCAGTACATTCTACTCTACGCTACTACTGCCGACTGAAAGCACTAAAAGCCATCTGAATTCAGTCATGCAGGCTGATAGATTCTCTCCAATTTTCTAGGCTCTGTGTTTTTCTTGTCAGAGACATAAGCCAAACTTCTAAACACCTGAGCAGCTCCTCAAACCATCCAGGTAAGGGATGAGAAGCTTCCACAGCCTACCCCTTACCCCTGGGCAGCTCCCCTAACCACTCCCTGTTCCTGAACAGCTCCCCTCTAACCACCCCTTATTCCTGAGCAGCTCCCCTAACCACCCCCTTACCCCTGAGCAGCTCACCTAACCAGCCCATATCCCTAAGCAGCTCCCCTAACCACCCCTTACCCCTGAGCAGCTCCTGTAACCAACCCTTACCCCTGAGCAGCTCCCCTAATCCAACCCTTACCTCCTGAGCAGTTCCCCTAACCTGCTCTCTTAACCCTTGTGTAGGAGTGGCACCTCTTTAATTGTGAAAAGTAAGCAATCTCCCAAAATGAGATTTTCTTTTCCCTAGGGAGATAGACTCTTAGGAGGTTTGCAAAGACAGGTGTAAAAGATAGAAGTCAACTACAGAGCAAGGAAAACGTTAAAGCAGCAAGATCAGGAAAAAAAAAAGTGATTTGGAAGGCCAGGTATAGTGGCTTAAGGCCTTAATCCCAATGGTTTGGGAGGCTTGAACAAGAGTTCAAGGCTGCAGTGAGCTATGGTCACACCACTGCACTCCAGCCTGGGTGAGAGAGCTAGACCCCGTTTCTATTTTTATAAAAAGAAGTATGGGGGCCTAAGCTATGAGGATGCAAACCATGATGTAATGGACTTTGGGTAATAGGGTGGAAGGACAGGAGCAAGGCGAGGGCAAAAGACTACACATTGGGTATAGTCTACCCTGCTCGGGTGATGGGTGCACCAAAATCTCAGAAATCACCGCTAAAGAACTTTTCCATGCAACCAAACACCACCTGTTCCCTAAAAACTATTGAAATAATAATAAACGTTTTAAGCAAAAAAAAAATTTCAAAGATGAAAAGTTATTAGTCCCTCCCAAGTATAGTATTTACCAAGGGGAAATGAACAACTATGTTCATACAGTAAGTTTTACATGACTGTTCATGGCAGTTTTGTAATACTTATCTGAAATAAATATTTGAAAACAACCCAAATACCCAACACCAGGTGGTGGATTCAGACAATGGAATACTATTCCACCATAAAAAAATTTAAAAAAAAGAAATGGACTAGGATGCATGCAGTAACATCGATGGATCGCTGGAGAATCATACGCAGTGAAAACAGCAAAAACGAAGGGCTATGTACTGTATGATTCCACTGATGAGAACTCCTAGGTAGGCAGAATTGTAGTGACAAAGTGGATGAGTGAGTGCCCACGGCCAGGTGCTGGGGAGAGGGACTCTGCCACGGAGGAGTTAACAGGAATTACTCAGAGGCAGAGAACTGTTCTTTATCTTCACTGTGATGATGGGGACATGACTGTATCCAGCTGCCAAAATTCATTAAACTATTCACCTAAAATAAGTCCATTTTAATGTGTGTAACTTATGCCTCCAGAAATCATTTTTAAAGTAATTGGCTAACATTTGTTAAAAGAAAAACCTTTTTATTTAAGATGATATTTATTATTTTAATTAATAAGCTTTATTTTTAGATTGGCTTTAGGTTCAAGGGTGAACTGAGTGGAAAGTACAGAGTTTCCATATGCCCGCCATCTCCGCACACACCCCATCTCCCTGGCATGGTCAAGATCTCGCATCTCCGTGGCATATTTGTTACGATCCATAAATCCACACATCATTAGCACCTAAAGTCCATGGCTTACATTCGGTTTCACTCTTGATGTTGTACATCTATAGGTTTGGACAAATGTACAATGACATGTACCCACCACTGCATATCATGCAGAACAGTTTCACTGCCCTAAAAGGCATCTGTGCTCCGTCTGCTCACCCCTCTCTCCCCCATAACACCTGGTAACCACAGATCACTTTATTATCTCCATATTTTTCTTTTGCAGAATGTCGTATAATTGGCATCATACAGTCTGCAGCCTCTTCAGATGGGCTTCCTTTTCTTAGTATGTGTTTAACTTTCCTCCATGTCTTTTCAGGGCTTGTCAACTCATTTCCCTTTGGTGCCGAATAGCATCCCATTGCCTAGATGTACTACAGTTTATTCACTCACCTACTGAAGGACATCCTGGTAGCTTTGAAGGTTTGGCAATTATAGATAAAGTTCTATAAACGTAGTGTGCAGATTTTTGTTTGGACGTAAGCTGTCAATTCATCTGAGTAAATACCAACGAGCATGATTACTGGACCCTGTGGTAAGAAATGTTTAGTTTTGTAAAAAAGTGTCAAAGTGTCTTCCAAAGTGGCAGTACCATTTTGCATTTCCACCAGCAATAAGTAAGAGTTCCTGTGGCTCCACGTCCTTGCCAATAAAACATAAATAAATATATAAATAGATTAAAAATTAAAACACAGAATAAAAAGAGGTAGAAAGCTGAACTGGCAATTTTAAACAGAAAAAATGTATCTTAGAGAAAGACATCAAATTTAATTAAAATTAAAAGGAGAAAGTCAAGATAAAACAGATGTCATGAAATTTATATAAATAGAAAATGAGCCCCTTTGTGTATGCATTTAAAAAAGAATTACATGTAATAGATGAAGAAATGTTGGCATATAAAGTGAAAAAAAAAAAATAAAGTCACTTATAAAGTATTTTAACATTTTATCCCAGATGGTATTATGGAAATAAGCTGAGGGGAAAAAGGCTTAACCTAAAGAACAAAATCAAAATATACAAGGATTGAGCGAAAACAACCAGTGTCCGGGAGATGCAACGGACGCTCACCGTCGGCTAGCATTTTGTTGAGGGTTTTTATGTCCCTATTCATAAGAGATACTGGTTTGGAATTTTCTCTTTTTGTAAAATATTTGTGTTGATTTGGTATCAGGGAAATGCTGGCCTCAGAAAACGAGTGGCGAGGCATGGCTCTCTATTTTCTGGAAGTGAGTGAAGAATTCATACTAATTCTTCTTTGAATATTAGTACAAGTAAAGGGTGAGCCATCTGAGCTTTTCTTGGAAAGTTCTCAGATTCCTGCTTCCATCTCTTCCTTTGTCCCCTGAAAACCCCCGGACCTTGCCCTCCCCAAACCTCCTGTCCTCCATCAGCCAGCCCTGCCCCAGCTCTTCATCCCAGCTTGGGCTATGTCCTTCTCCATTTGTGATGGAAAGCCAGTAATCTGAGCGCTCACGTGAGCATGACTCCATGCCTTGCTGTCACTCACATTTGCATGCTGCTGTTTCTGGACCCCACACACATAGGGAAAAATTTAGACATCAACGCAGAACAGTCCCCAGGGGCATAGGCTCCCTGGCTTTTTAGCAATGTGCTTATCTGTCAGTGGGCCCTGGAGATGCCGCTTTTTGGTTTGAAAAAGCCAGATGGGCCTTTTCACAAGAACCTTCAAGAAATCAGAACATCCCTGAGGCTGAAACCATAGTGGAGAAACTTAGAATCAGTTCCCATTGTCATCCCTCAAAAACTGATTAGTCAAAGAGACAAAAGACTGCAGGCAACAGAGATGAATCTGTCTCTCCCTAAAGACACAAACTAGACAATATCTGGAAGGACTGCTCTGGTCTCATTCTGGACATCCAGATGGCTCCTGCTTTGGCCACTAGGTTCATAAATGGCTTACACCAGTAATTAGGATGTTAGCCAAAAACACTATGTAAATTAGCAAAATGTTCCTCTCTCTGAAATGCATGCACTAGGCCAACAACATGAGGATTCCATTGCAGAAAAAGTCAAGCAAACACAGTGCAAACTAATGGTTTCACAACTTAAACACTTCAAAGAACAAACTAATGGTTTCACAACTTAAACACTTCAAAGAAAACAAGCCAGGGCAATCTGTTCCCTCCAAACCCCCACAGATAGGGATTCTTGAAGAGACTGTAAAGAACTGTAGATATTGTAAAGAAAGACTCTGCATTGCCTAGCCTTAAGATGCAAAAAGGAGTAAGTGTCCATCTCCCTACTTTATTTTTTCCATGGGAACTTCCCCTGTGTGTCCACACTAACCAGATGCACGAAAGGAATTCATCAGCCCATCGATGGCCACACACCACCTTCCTCGTGGACTCAGGGGCAATGTTCTACCATGAGCGCCTCTTACTTTCCGACCATGCTTAGAGCACAAAAACCACACTTGGTCATCTCCTACATTACTTGACTTTACCTAAACCTCTTCCTTTCTGACTAGGACCTCTGAGTGCCCAGCACAGCTTCCTGCTCAGCTTCACAATCCTGAGCAAACCTTCTGGGAGGAGAGCTACTCCCCAACCTGAATTCCAGTATTCTTGGCGCTGCCAAGGGCCCGCCCCTGAAGTCCCTGACTCCATGTCTGTGGGCCTTTGTCCTTGTGTAACTCTCATTGACCACCTACATTTTCTTGCTCCTGTTCAAAGCCCCTGAACCCCCTTTAAACTCTCAAGTACAGATTATATTCACTACAGATTATATTCACTACGACACCTGACTTCCTTTGGGCTACTTACTCACCTGATATAGGCCAAATTTGAGAGGCTGAAATAGATCTTTCCATGCCCTCCCAACATGTTTGCATAATTCAAGGCTTCCTTGACCAGGGGCTCTTTGTCCCCACGCCCAATCCCTGTAATAACACCATCTTGGTGAGGGAAACTACCTATTCCCAGACAAAAACAACAAGCAAAATCGCCAAACCCAGAACTCCTCCAGTTCCTAACTTCAACACCATCCTGGCCTCTAACTCACCTGGCCACTCACTTCAGTCAGTGATACTCTTCTGACTTTTCGGTATACTTCTTCACCTCAGTTTACAAGACTTACTGTCTTCACATGGAAAAATCAACAATGCAGATGGACTTTCGTGTCTCAGGGGCTTACTGAGTCCTACTTATTTCTCTTGAAATCCTAGATGCAAACCCGAGGGATTTGACCTTCCTCTAAAGCCCTGTCCTCATCCAGTGTGTAGATGTCTTCGTCCATTTTGCATTGCTGTAGAGGAATACCTGAGCCTGGGTAATTGATGAAGAAAAGAGGTTTATTTGGCTCACAGTCCTGCAGCCTGCACAAGTAGTATGGCACCAGCATCAGCGTCTGGGGAGGCCTTGGGAAGCTTCCACTCAAGGTGGAAGGTAAAGGGAACAAGCATCACATGACAAGAGGAAGGGAGCAAGAGAGAGGGGGAAGAAAGGACCAGGTTCTTTTCAACAGCCAGATGTCATGTGAACTAAAAGTGAGCACTCACTCACCACCGGGAGAATTCAACTAGCCATTCATGAGGCATCCACCTTCATGACCCAAACACCTCCCCACAGGTCCTGCCTCCAACATTGGGGATCACATTTTAACATGATATTTGGAGGAGATCAACATCCAAACTGTATCAGTAGATGACTATCGTCTCTGCTTTCCTGATTTTGGCAGCTTGCAGTTGACACCCAGCATTTACTCCAAGCTCTCACCCACAAGGACCACAAGGTCTCTAAAGACAAAATGCAATCATGCAGCCTCCACTGCATTACCTGGGACACGGTATCTTCCCTTCAGGGGAGAGTTTATTCCCTAAAGAAATTAACACTACCACCCACTCCCCTCTTCCTGAGACCAAACAATGACACAGGGGGTTTCTAAAATTGGCTACTGCCAGAATTGGATCCGTGACTTTCCCCCATCTTATCTTCCTTGGATGCCATGACTAAGGAGACTGTCACTGAATCCCATACCTGGGACTCTCCTTCCATGTCTACGTTTCAGACCTCAAATCCTCTCTGTACTAGTCCGTTCTTGCAATGATACAAAGAAATACCTAAGTCTGAATGATTTATGAAGAAAAGAGGTTTAGTTGGCTCATGGTTTCACAGGCTGTACAGGAAGATGATGCTGGCATCTCCTCAGCTTCTGGGGAGACCTCAGGAAACACAATCATGGTGGAAGATGAAGGAGGAGTAGGCACATGACACGGCCACAGTAGGAGCAAAAGAAAGAGAGCAGAGAAGAACTATACATTTTTAAATGACCAGATCTCACAAGAACTCATTCGCTATCCCAAGAACAAAGCCACGAGGATGATGCTAAACCATTCATGAGAAACCCACCCCCATGATCCAATCACCTCCCACCAGGCCCCACTCCAACATCAAGGATTACAACTGCACATGAGATTTGGTGGGGACACAGATCCAAACCATGTCACTCTCCAGACTTTCTTCCCCCAGTTAGACCTCCCATTACCCATGGCCAATTATGGTATCCCAATACCCATACCCATTCAGTGGTCCTCACTGAAGAATGCAATGGCAGCCAAGGGCCGATTAATCAGGCACTTCAGCCTTGGACTCTGTGGCTCTGGCATCAGCCTCTTGGCTGTGTGCAGTAACCACTGCCCCGAAGTCAGTCCAAGCCACTGCTGACCAAGTTCTGAGCCATTTACTTGGCCTCAGCGCTCCCCATGTGGTTCAGACCTGGGAACACCCAACACTTCTGCTTCCAGACTCACTTGCTATGAAATCCCAGTATGCCCCGCTCCTATTGCTGTTCACCACCTTCCCATCCTCAGTACAGCCCCTCCCTGTCCCCTGAGGGATGGCCTCCCCATGCCTCACCATCCATCTTCCACTCATCCTCACCCTAGCCTTGCCAAACTCCTCTCAAACACCGCAAGTCGCCCTCTTAGCAGAAGACTCCAACCTCAGGAACACAAAGAAAGAGGGAGTGTCAGACAGGACACACCCCACAGCTCCCCACACCCACAGAGGGCCAGTTCCTGAGGCTACATTAGCCTGAGTGGCCACACAGACACAAGCTCACACCTAGGCATAAGGTGAGAGGGTCAACAGTTACTCAGAGGGCAAGCAGACGCCTGGGTTCCAACTTGATTTGGTATGCTATGGAAACGAAGAAAGTTCAGGACAGTGCCAAGGAGTCCTCAACACAGAGCCCAAAAGGAACCGAGAACAGGACTCAAGCAGGTAACTGCACCCCCACGTCCATAGCAGCGTTGTTCACAAGAGCCAAGAGGTGGAAGCAACCAGTGTTCATCAACAGATGAATGGATCAACAAAACGCAGTGTGTATGTCAATGGAATATTACTCAGCCTTGAAAAGGAAGAAAATTCTAGTACCTGCTACAACCTGCGTGAAGGTTGAGGACGTTATGCTATGTGAAATAAGTCAGTTACAAAAGAACAAATACTGTCTGATCCCACTTATAAGGCATCCTTTATGTTGTCAATTCGTAGAGAAAGGAAGTAGAATGGGGCTGCCAGGGGCTGGGGTCAGGGGAGGAAGACAGGAAGTGAATGTTTCATGGGCACAGAGTTTCACTTTGGAATGATGGAGAGGTTCTAGACATGAATGTTGGTGCTGGTGGCACAGCAATGTAAATACATTTAATGCCACTGAAGTATACACTTAAAAATGGTTAAAATCATCAATTTTGGCCTTTATAGCCAGGACCGCCATCTTCCAGTAATTTGCCAAAATGACAAACACAAAGGGAAAGAGGAGAGGCACCCGATATATGTTCTCAAGGCTTTTTAGAAAACAGAGTTGTTCCTTTGGCCAAGTATCTACGAATCTGTAAGAGGCGATATTGTAGACATCAAGGGAATGAGAACTGTTCAAAAAGGAAGCCCCACAAGTGTTACCATGGCAAAGCTGGAAGAGTCTACAGTGTTCCCCAGCATGCTGTTGGCATTGTTGTAAACCAACAAGTTAAGGGCAAGATTCTTGCCAAGAGAATTAATGTGTGTATTGAGCACATGAAGCTCTCTAAGAGCCAAGATAGAGATCGCTTCCTGAAATGTGTGAGGAAAGTGATCAGAAAAAGAAACAAGCCAAAGAGAAAGGTACCTGGGTTCAACTGAAGTGCCAGCCTGCTCCACCCAGAGAAGCACACTTTGTGAGAACCAATGGGAAGGGCCAGTGCTTCTGGAACCTCTTCCCTATGAATTCATGGCATAACAGGTGTTAAAAAAATAAAAGATCTCTGGACTGTAAAAATGTTTATTTTCATTGAGTAGAAGTGTGGTGTCCTCTCCCCAAATAAATATTTAAAGCAAATTTAAATTGTGTTCTAATTCATATGTAATGTCTTTACTATTCACATTTAATGTATTTCTTGCTGAAAGATGTGATGTAGCTTATTGTGCAAATTACTCAATGGGTTAGAAAATGGCCAGATATTATTTATGAAATATTTGTACTGGTTTTGAAGATAATCCTCTAAATCATCATGGAATCAATAATTTATAAAAATTAAAAATGATTTTGTTATATGTATTTTGCCACAATAAAAAACAATTTTAAAAATGGAACCCAAGAGGCTAATTTACAAGACGCTTTACTGATACTCAAGAAATTAGCTATTCTCAAATGAAAGTTCACACTAACACCCTGAAGCACAAGGAAAGTCCTTGGCTGACAAATATGCTAAGATAGCCAATTCCTAAGATGACTCTTCCTCAATTACCACCTGCCTCCACTGCCCAGTCTCCTCTAGGGACAGAAGCCTGGCTTAGGAGACTCAAGGCATAGTGGCTGCTGGCACTGAGGCTGAAAGAGCTCCTGGAAACCAGACTGGGTATTTTATCCACTCAGCTGGGGCTTGGAGATACCCAGATGACCGCTGGGTCTCTCCCAGGTCCCTCCCCTGAAATACGATTGTATCAGGTCAGTCTTGCATTACTATAAATAAATACCTGGGACTGGGTAATTTATACAGAAAAGAAGTTTAGTCCAGGTATGGTGGCTTAAGCCTCTAATCCACCAATTTGGGAGGCCGAGGCACGGGGATCACTCGAGGTCAGGAGTTGAGACCAGCCTGGCCAACATGGTGAAACCCCGTATCTACTAAAAATACAAAAATTAGCCAGGTGTGGTGGCACATGCCTGTAGCTCCAGCTACTCGGGATGCTGAGGCACAAGAATCACTTGAACCCAGGAGGAAGAGGCTGCAGTGAGCCAAGATCATGCCACTGCACTCCAGCCTGGGCAACAGAGTGAGACTCTGTCTCAAAAAAATAAATAAAAACAAAAAAGAAAAGAGGTTGAATTGGCTCATGGTCCCACAGGCTTTACTACAGGAAGCATGATGCCAGCATCTGCCTGGCTTCTGAGGAGGCCTCAGAAATTGTACAATCATGGCAAAAGGCTAAGGGGGAGCAGGCTCGTCACGTGGCCAGAACAGGAGCAAGATGGTGGGTTGGGGAGGTGCAGGAAGTGCCACACACTTAAACGAGCAGATCTCCCAAGAAGTCATGATCACAGAGACAGCATCAAGCCATGAGGGATCCACTCCCTGGATCCAAACACCTCCCACCAGACCCAGCCTCCATTCGGGATGAAAATTCAACAAGAGATCTGCGTGAGGACAACATCCAAACTGTATCAGCAGTCCAATGGCCTCCACAACGTTCTACATCCCAGCAAAGGAAACCCACAAGTACTGGTGGTCCAGGCAACCTCAACTTACCCCGACTGCCAGAAACAGTCCTGGTCACAAGCAGAGACGGGGCAAGGGTGAGGGGGACGACAGCCAGTTCTCCGGTCCCTTTCCACTGGCAAATGTATTTGTTCACCTCCCAAAGTTTCCTGGGCATGAACACATTCCAATCTCGGCCTGCACGTTTTCAGATGAGAGGAGCTTTTCCCTGCAAACAAGCTACTGCCATCACTGAAGCCAAGCTGTTGCTGGAAATAATTATCTCCACCAGGGGAATCTCTCCGTTCCTCTCCAGCAAGAGAGACTTGCTTCTCCAATATGGCCATTTGAGTGCCACCACTCACAAGAGCAGCACTGTCCTCACCCACTCAACCCTCTGGAAGTATAGAATGAGCCAAGGGAGCTCTTCAGCTCCAAACAGCCAAACTCCCAGGACCTTAGCCTGCCTTAGCCCTCGGTCTGCCTCTAGTCCTGAAGATCCCCCAATCCTCCCCTCAGTCAACACTGACGATCCTCTTATGAAATAACTGCCACCCACCAGTGCAAGCCTGACTCCTCCTAGACCTTAGGAGACCTGAATCTGAACCAGTCGCACGCTCAGTACCACCAAGTTCTCATACAGTGCACTCATGCTTGTCCCCTCATGGTCCAGGCTGCCTCTCCCCAGATGTCCCACCACAGCCTTCATACATCTCAAGGTTAGAGACCTGGCCTTCCAGAAAAGACACCAATCAAAGATGAACCTTGAACCCAAATGGAAGGGACCCAGTGCTGTCCTCCTGTACTGGCTTCCGGTGGCTGCTCGCACACCGTCCCACACGCTCTGGCTTAAAATAACTCAAGTTTATTTTTGGACACTTCCGGAGGGCAGAGGACTGAGGCTGTTTCATTGGGTGAAAGTAAAGGTGTTGGTTCCTCCTGGCGGTTCTGGGAGGAGCTTCTCCTTGCCTCTCTCCAACCATCACTTCCTCCTGCCTGCTGCTTCCTCCTCTGATCTCCTCCTGTCCCTCCCTCGAGGACCCTGATGACTAGGGCCCACCCAGATAATTCATGACAGCCTCCCCATCTCAAGACCTTTAATTTAATCATATCTGCAAGGCCTTTGGCAACGAGTACGGAAACATCCGGTTAAAGGGGATTCGAACTCCCAAGGTCTCCTGGGAATCAATTTATTTCAATCCTGGTCTGCACATTTTCAGAACGGGGGGAGTTTTCCCTGCCGTTTGTAGGAGACATTACTCAGCCTACTGAGTCACTAACGACACAGCAAAGCTACAAGAAGTGCAACCTTGGGTTCATGTTTCACAATATTAAAAATGCAAGTCTTCCCCCAAGTGGAAATCCAGCCCCAGCAGAAAACCTTAAACTGAGTTCTTTGGGCCTCCAGACACAGATGACAATACGAAGTAAACTGACCTCCAAAGACCGGCAGAAGCCTCAGATCACACGAGGTGGTCAGCTTCCACCCAAGACCCTGAAACAAGGCCCTCCAAGATTCCCTACTTAATCCCCAGGTCTCCCTTCCAGTCCTTCAGCCTCTGACCCCACCTTCCCTCAACACCCTGCACCCTAAGATGATGTTGCCCTGTACGGGCCTCGGGGTCCTATCTCCCAGGTAACCCCACCACGCAAAGAGGAAACACACCAGGTGCAGCGGCTCACGCCTGTAATTCCAGCACTTTAGGAGGCCCAGGCAGGCACATCACCTGAAGTCATTGAGTTTGAAATCAACCTGGCCAACTTGGTGAAACCCTGTCTCTACTAAAAATACAAGAATCAGCCGGGTTTGGTGGCAGGTGCCTGCAATCCCAGCTACTTAAGAAGCTGAGGCAGCAGAAACGCTTGCAGCCGAGTAGAGGTTGCAGCGAGCCGAGATAATGCCACTGCACTCCAGGTAGGGCAACGAGAGTGAAATTGTGTCTCAAAAAAAAAAAAAAAAAAAAAAAGAGGTAAAACCCCCTGGCCTCAGATTCGCGGAAGTTCCGCCTCTCATCTCCTGTCGCTGGATGCACTCCCCATCCCCCTCAGCGTATTCCAGGCCGACTTGCTCCTTAGCGTCCCACACTGGCTTCTCAACTACCCCAGATCATCAAGCCTAACACTCACGGAGCCTGAAGTCCAACATAATTCACTTCTCTTGAAGCCTGCAGGGTCCCCGACCCCACATCCTCGGGACTGGGTGTAGAAGGCAGGGGCGCTTTGATGCCTGATAACCACCACTTTCTCCTCCACAATTCTCTGTCCTGCTCATAGACTAAGTCCACACACAGACTGCCCTCCAAAGAGTCCACCATCGGGCCTGCCTTCCACCGTGGTGGGCCGGGTGGAATCATACGTCTAGGAAGAAAAAGGCAGGGACCTTCCTCCTCCTTTTGCCCATTCTGAGGCCTCGGCAGTGACAGCAGCAGGTCATCACAAGAAACCGCGGCCCAGGAGTGCCAGGAAGCAAGGCGCAGGGGGCTGGATGGGGGGGAGGGGGTCTGGGGCATGCGTGAGACAGCCCTCCTAGCTCCACAGGTACGCAAGGGAGAGGCGATTTAGCACGGGTGGGAGAATATCGATATTGGAGTAATGACAAAAAGAGACCGAAACTTACCATTTTGTCGTCCCTCCAGGCTATGGGAGACCAATTAGCTGGTGGTGATGTGTCCGGAATTGGTGGGTTCCTGGTCTCACTGACTTCAAGAACGAAGCTGCAGGCTCTCGGGGTGAGTGTTAAGAGTTCTTAAAAACGGTGTATCTGGAGTTTGTTCCTTCAGACTTTCAGATGTGTTTGGAGCTTCTTCCTTCTGGTGGGTTCGTGGTCCCACTGTCAAAGGTGAAGCTGCAGACCTTCATGGTGAGCGTTACAGCTCTTAAAGACAGCGCGTCTAGAGTTGTTCTTTCTTCCCAGTGGGTTCTGGTCTTGCTGGCTCCAGGAGTAAAGCTTGCAGACCTTCACGGTGAGGGTTACAGCTTATAAATGGAGCCTGGACCCAAAGAACGAGAAGCAACAAGACTTATTACAAAGAGCAAATAAAACAAAACTCCACAGTCTAAAAGCCAACCCTAGCGGTTTACCACTGGCTCGGGCAGCCTGCTTTTATTCCCTTACCTGGCCCCACCCATATCCTGCTGATTGGTCCATTTTACAGAGAACTGATTGGTCCGTTTTGACAGCGTGCTGATTGGTGCGTTTACAATCTTTGAGCTAGACATAGAGTCACAGAGTGGTAGTTAGCTAGATACAGAGTACCAATTGAGTGTATTCACAAACCCTGAGCTAGACACAGAGAACTGATTGGTGTATTTACAAACCCTGAGCTAGACACAGAGAACTGATTGGTGCACATACGATCCTCCAGCTAGATATAAAAGTTCTCCAAGTCCCCATCCAGTTCAGGAGCCCAGCTGGCTTCACCCGGTGGATCCTGCACGAGGGCTGCAGGTGGAGCTGCCCGGCAGTCCCGAGCTGTGACTGCACTCCTCAGCCCTTGGGCTGTCGATGAGACCTGGCGCCACGGAGCAGGAGGCGGCGCCCGTCGGGGAGGCTCAGGCCGCGCAGGAGCCCACTACAGGGGGAGGAGCTCAGACATGGCGGGCTGCAGGCCCCAAGTCCTGCCCCCGCCGGGAGGCAGCTAAACCCGGCGAGAATTCAAGTGCAGCGCCGTGGGCCGGCACTGCTGGGGGACCCGGCGCAACCTCCGCAGCTGCTGGCCCGAGTGCTAAGCCCCTCACTGCCCTGGGCTGGCAGTGCCTGCCGGCCGCTCCGTGTGCGGGGCCCGCCGAGCCGCGCCCGCGCCCGCCAGAACTCACACGGGCTCATGAGCGCAGCCCCGGTTCCCACCCGCGCCTCTCGCTCCACATCTCCCTGTAAGCAGAGGGAGGAGGCTCTGGCCTCAGCCAGCCCAGACAGGGGCTCCCACAGTGCCGTGGCGGGCTGAAGGGCTCCTCAAGCCCTTGGCCAGAGTGGACGCCGAGGCTGGAGGCCGGAGGCCGAGGAGGCGCTGAGGGTGAGGGCTGCTAGCACATTGTCACCTCTCAGTGAGATCAATCAAGTTCCCTGAGTGCCAGGGCTTAGTGGGCACGTGTGCATTCCAACAAGGCCACTGTCAGCCAAAGGCGGGAGCAAGCTTGGATCGCCCCAGAGGGACTCTCTCCCTTGCTGTCCTAGTGCATGAGCAGGGCTCTATGAGGCCTGAGGAGCTCCGTGTTTCCTGAGGAAAGGTGATCAATACAGAAGCATCAGAGGGGACTGGGCTACTAGGTGAAGACCAGTACTCACAACCCCTCCTGCTGAGCTGACCTTCAGGTCTTGGGGTATAGTTATGCATGGACAGTCTGCCTCTGGTTTTCAGGGGTATGTGTCCATTCATTTCTCCTCTGTCATGTTCAGCATGTTTGATGAACACAGAGGGTCTCCCACGGCGACATTCCTATCTCTGAGCTTGGACTGCTCCTAACCTAAGACTGTGGTCTTAAGGGAAAAGGCTTTGCGTCAAAATTCAAAGCCATTGAGTTCCAATCCCGTCAAAGTCAAATTTTTCTTTAAAAGTTTTATTAATCTTTTCCCATAAGTAACTTTAAATTGATTCTTAACCCATTTTGAAATATTGAAAAAGTACTAATTTGATCCAAGGTGTTTCACGTACGTGAGGCCATCCCTGCTACTCTCAAACCCTATCCTAAGGAGCAGTTTCCCCTGCAGAGAAGCCTGCAAGGGCGTTTTAAGAAATGGGAAGCAACTATGAGCGTGGAGGAGCAACAAGGGTCAGAAAGATCACTCCTACTTCTACTACTTACAAGAAAAATCTTGCTTACAAAACCGATTTTGTTCAAATCATTTCGTCTCACTGTCCCTGAGGTTTTCTGCAAATTGCATTGTACTGATGGACTTACAAAAGGTTAAGGTAATAACTTAAAAATATAATATTGATTGTTTCTCTCTGATTATAAAAGTAGCATACATTTATTTTATAGGCAATTTACCTGTAGAAATGACAAGGAAGACTTTTACTTTTTATAGAAAATTTGTCAATATTGTATTTAAATTTTTTAAGCTGAAAGAACCGCTAATACACCTTTTAAAAACTCATAAAAGCAGGCCACAATTGAAACATTAACACACAAATGCAAATGAAAACGAATGATAGATTTGCCAGCATGGTGGCATGGTACTTAATGTGACATTTTCTCTGAGAACAATCTGACACTTTGCACCAACAAAAATCTGAAGAGCAGCTTGAAATAAAATGACTTTTGGATAAACATGTGGCTACCCATCTCCGCATTACTTCACAGACAAAATATGTTTCATTATTTCAGAGGCAAAAAACGTCTGTAGCCCAGAAACAAGTTGCCCAAACTGGCTGGTAGAACGGATTTTATATGTGTATGCTGACTCATGGGTTCGTCTACACACCGATGTTTCCTGGCTTTGCTTGCTAAGAGGGTCTGGAAACAGTGATGACCAACAGCAACAGGCACACCCGGCACCCAGATCTTGGTTTCTAAACATCACCTTCAAATAAAAGGAAGCAGGCCCACAAAGTGAGGCTGCCTGCACCCAGGACACCAGAGTGGGAGAATGTGAGAGGAGCACTGGTGCCAGCCCCCAGGGGCACTGGATGGTCAACACGGGAGCGATTCGAGCAGTAAATAAACAGCATAGTCTTGGGTTACAGCTGGGAGTATACAATATTTACATGCTAACGTCTCTAGACTTCCCGTTTTTTCTGTGCACACATACACTTCCATCACACACAAACACAAACATACACACACCACAGATTGGTTTTTATAGATTTGGAATAACACACAATATTCTGCACTTGCTTTACTTCATTTTGCAATATATCTTTGAGATCTTTCCATATCACTAAACAAAGATTTCCTGTATTCTTTTCATGTGTCTGCATATTATTTCAATGTACGGACATTTATATTGCATTAAATATTTTGTTATTGCAAATAATGTACATGTACATCTACATGATAAATTCCTAGAAGTGGGATTGCTGGCTCATATTTCATTTGAGACTGTGATGGTGAATTTTTTTTTTTTTTGTAACTACTTGCTTTTGTTAAATTTAGCATAAAAAGGCTGGGCACGGTGGCACACACCTGTGGTTCCAGCACTTTGGGAGGCCAAGGCGGGAGGATCACTTGAGCCCAGAAGTTTAAGACCAGCCTGTGCGACATGGCAAAACCTCGTGTCTTCCAAAAGTATAAAAATTAGCCAGGCGTGGTGGCTTGCACCTATAATCCCAGCTACTCGGGAGGCTGAGGTGGGAAGATCGCTTGAGCCTGGGAGTCAGAGGTTGCAGTGAGCCAAGATTGCGCCACTGCACTCCAGCCTGTACGACAGAGTCAGACTCTGTTTCAAAAATAAATAAATAAATAAACAAACAAACAGCATTAAAACAAATCTTTTCCTGTGTCCCTGAAAATACTAATTTGAGCTCGTACAGATTCTTTGCTGGATTAATGCTTCGCGCGGCTGTGGCCTCTGCTCGCTTGCCTGGTTCCCTGAATGTCTGCCTGATGGCTCATCTCACACAGCCAGCACTCTCTCATTGTCCGGTCACTTTCACATATGAAGGCTACAATTTTATTTTAATTTTTCTTTGGTCATTTAAATTGGTTTTCCAGAAAAAAGAAAGAGATATACAAACCAAAAATTCCATCTTGGAACTGAAATGTTTACATATACTTCTGCCATTAAAAAAACCTGTAAACATGGCCAGGCGCGGTGGCTCAAGCCTGTAATCCCAGCACATTGGGAGGCCGAGACAGGTGGATCACAAGGTCAGGAGATCGAGACCATCCTGGCTAACACGGTGAAACCCCGTCTCTACTAAAAATACAAAAAAAAAAAAAAAAAAAAAAAAGAACTAGCCGGGCAAGGTGGCGGCGCCTGTCGTCCCAGCTACTCGGGAGGCTGAGGCAGGAGAATGGCATAAACCCAGAAGGTGGAGTTTGCAGTGAACTGAGATCGTGCCACTGCACTCCAGCCTGGGCAACAGAGCAAGACTCTGTCTCAAAAAAAAAAAAAAAAAAAGCCTGTAAATTATGTATATTTGCGTATGTATAGTATTCCCATTATCCTGCTAAGCATAAATTTTTACATCATTTTCCCATTATTATTTAGTTGCTAATTTTTATTTAAAATAATTATCAATAGTAGTATAAATTATAAATAAAACTACAATGTAAACATCTCTGATTATTTTCCTATGAAAAACTCTTGGAAGTGATATTGTAGGGACAAACAGGAAGTGCATCCTAAGGGTTTGAAACACAAGGGCAAATCGTCTTCTCCATTGATTACATCCATTACAGCCCACCCCTCTCCATCAGAGCAGAAGGTGGAACCTCGAAGTTTCTCTAAGCTTGTTAAAATAGGATTCTAGCAAAAGATTTGGCTAACAATGGGTCCTGGTGATCCAGAGGGGCTTCTCAGAGTCCAGGGTCTAAGGAAGCTGATGTAGAGCCACTGAAAGGCCAATGAAAGGTCATGCTCTCCCTCACGCTCATCTGTCTTTCCTGATCTAGAACTCTGTCGCATTCAAGCTATGCTTTGGGCGAAAAATCTGAAAATAAGACTAGAGGGGAAAGATACTGAGAATGACAAGTTTCTCGGGGTGGGGAGGTGCTAGTTGGGAGGAGGAAGAGGGTCTGTGGGGTGGACCTTGCTACTTGGAGAGGGCAGATTTGGGTGAACAACAACACAGTGACCCAGGAACTTGGAATTCCCTGCTGAGGGAATTCCCTGGGAAAACTAGGAGATAGTGAGGAAATGAGAGCTCTGAGGCTTGTCAGCTTCATGAAACTGCCTGAGGTTAGGTGCCACCCAAGCAACTGAGCATTCGAATTTTTTTTTTTTTTAATGATCTCAGTGTTTTAGAATTATTTGTGCTTGATTGTGATCCAGCACACAACTAATTTTCATAAACATTTCACACATACTTGAAAGGAATCCAAAGCCAGGCATGATGACTCGTGCCTGTAATCTATTTTGGGAGGCCAAGGTGGGGGGATTGCTTGGAACCAGTAGTTCGAGACCAGCCTGGGCAACATAGCAAGACCCCTGTCTCTACAAAAAAATGAAAATATTAGCCTGACATTGCAGCATGTGGCTGTGGTCCTATCTACTTGGGAGGCTGAGGTGGGAGGACCATTTGAGCCCAGGAGGTTGAAGCTGCAGTGAGCTGTGATCATGCCACTGCACTCCAGCCTAGGTGTCAAAGACCCTATCTTAAAAAATATATATGTATGTATGAATTTGTCATTGTTGAGTATAGTTTTCTATGAATGTCAGGTCAAATTAATTATCATATTATGATCTTCTTTTTTTTAGATTTTAGGGGTACATGTGCACACTTGTTACATGAATACATTGCGTGATGCTGAATTTTGGGCCAAGTATTCGAATTTAACAAAAAATTAGCTGGGAAAAGGCATCTAACTTGAAGTACAATAAATAGCAACTTGAGATTATAAACTTTATAACGTACAAAGTATGTTTGTCCACACCTTTATCATTTAGTTTTCATAATAGCCCCATTAGATTAAGCGTGGTGGGTATTCTTAGTCATTATTTAACCCATTGTCAGGTTAAAACACGAAGTCTTTGGCAAGAAGCCCCTCTGGGAAGTGGCAGAGACCCAATCCCATCAGTTGGTTTCAGACTTCACGCTGTAATTCTTCACAGAAGGGCGACTGCTTCAGAAAACCATTCTGAGTGGATCTGATGGAGACTCACAGCCTGACTAGTCACAGCGACTGCTAGCCAGCATCTCCAGGCTCCTGCGTCCCACTGTCAGGACCAGCCCCTCCTACCCAAAGGTCAGGCCTCATGGCTGAGCCATAAAGAGACACTCATGGGTTGGCTGGAAAACTGCTCTGGCTTCACTGAGGGACCTAGCAATGGTGAAAGGAGAGTGGAGAGATTCAGAGGCGATGAAAGCCAAGAAGCTCCTTCCTGGAGGCGCACTGGCACCTGTGGGTGTTAGCAAGGAGTTGGGGATCAGGCAAGAAGATGAAGGGGCATGCGGCAGAGGAACCAGGCAGTCACAGGGCCCACACAGTTTGCCACATCATGGGGTGGCCACACTTTCTTACCTGTAAAATAAAAAATGTGGAAATATTCAAGTTACGTTTAAAAGATCAAAAACCTTATTTAGGAATGACTTGCGTTAGAGAGGCACCTGAACCTAGCTAACTTTCCTTAATTTGACGCAGATTCCAAATCATAAATTATCAAAGGGCCAAGATTCCAAGACGTCTTCTCCTCGGAACAGCAGCGTAATGGGCTTCAGCAGACGTTTCAGTGTTTAGCCCATTTTAAAATGTGATGAAGAGAACTTCACAAGAAACACAAGAGACCTGTGACCCTTTGGATGAAGTGAGCCTCCATCACCCATGCTCGAATGTATAAGGAGCCACAAAATTCATTCTGAATTCTGAATAAGGTACACGTGATACAAAAAATTAAACTTGACATTAAACTTGTAAAATGTAGTTCATTTCCCACTGAATTGGCAAAGAAAAGCAAACTAGGCTTTAAAATTGTTCAAACTTTTTTTTAAGTAGAGGTGGGATTTTAAAACTTCCAAGCCCATGAAATGATGGTGTAGGCATTTGTGAGGTTTTCAAAGAGGCACTTGATTAACTCAAACTAATTATCAGGGCAGAAAAAGGCTTCACCCCTAAGGTCTGTTAGTCAGGAAAGACCCTTCAGTTCCAAGACCACAAGGAGTCCATGTCAATAAATGCTCAGATGACGTGATTTGAGGGAGGAACTGCCAATTCATGCTTTTCTCAAAGTATCTCCCCCACCACCTCCCAGGAACCTCCATCCTTACTAAGCAGCTCAGAAATTCTTGGCATTAGAAAACACATTCAGAAAGACAGTAAAACTCTTATCACTGAACGAAACATTAGCAAGATAAGGCTATGTTTACGATTCAGATTTTTCACCTCTTTAAATCTCACGTTAGGCAGAGCTGCTGAGAGGATTACGAAAAGGGGGCAGTTGCCTGGTGGAATAGTCTCTAAAACCAGAAGCATTTGGCTTGAGAACAGGATTCAACAAACCAGTCCACCCCACAGCAAATAATGTCTGGGCACGCACCCTAGCTTAGCATATTTGCTTATAAATTATGCCCATGAAATATACTAACATATATCAGAAAACATGCACAATAGCCATTCTAAAAGGGTAAGATTTAAAAACTACTTTATAAATATTAGTTCTAATATTTTTTCCTGCATGCAAACGTATAATTTTGGAGAGTCTACCAAAATACCATAGGAATTAATGGAAAAATACATGCAACCTGCGTTTTAATTCAGAATATAAGAAATGCAAGTTGAAGAGAGGATGGATAAGTGAAAACAGGAAGCATGCTCTTGAGGGACTAGAAACATGTTTCCAGTTGGGGACACTGTAGACTGGACATTCCTATTGTGTTTTCTCTTGGTTTGTATTAAATTGTATCACTTATGCTTCTAAATTGAGACAGGGCAATTTGAATTTACATTTATTTAAAATATTACATTTCAACTTAGCTCTCATAAGAAGAGAGCTATAGCAAAGAATAAATCAAAATTCCATATGCTATTAAGAGAGAAAGGGAGGGAGGAAGAAGAAGTAGGAGAAGAAAGGACACCAAGGCCGGAGGTATGTGACAATGCACACTGTCTAGGAAGAGCAAAGACACGAGGGAGGCCATCTGTTAAGCAACTGTCACCTTAGAAGAGCCAGTGAACATAGTCCTGGGAAATTTTCAAGAAAAATTAGGACTTCTTGAGTGGTCAAGAACATCGGAGCACTGGCCGGGCACAGTCATGCCTGTAATTCCAGCACTTTGGGAGGCTGAGGTGAGCCGATCACTTGAGCTCAGGAGTTCAAGACCAGTGTGGGCAACATGGCGAAACCCCATCTCTACTAAAAATACAAAAATTTGGTGATTGTGGTAGCATACATCTCTGGTCCCAGCTACTTGAGAGGCTGAGATAGGAAGATTGCTTGAGCCTGGGAGACAGAGGGTGCGGTGAGCCGAGATCACACCACTGCACTCCGGCCTCGGTGACAAAGTGAGACCCCCATCTCAAATAAATTTAAAAAAAGAACATCTGGGCATGCATGAGCATTAAGCAGCTTTGTCCATCACAGGAAGGCAACCTGGGACCCCTAATGGGGAGACCGGGCCAGACACTGCTTCCTGCCTCCTTGGTTTCACATTTCTCCAGCTTCAACAAAGGACTCTCTTCTCCAGGGAAACCTTCCCAGCTGCTCCTAAATATAGTAGCCCACTCTCTCCTTTGTGCCACTGTTGTGCCCAATATGTACTTCTACTGTTGTTTTTTTAATGGTATTGTGATTATTAACATGAGCCTCTGACTGGAAGAACACTGAAGGCAGGGAATATGCATGACCTTTGTAGGCCCAGTGTTTAGCAGAGTACATGTGATGCACACTCCATAAAAGTTGATTGAAGAAATGAACACTGAATTATTAAGGAATGGACCAATGGGATAATCCAATGATCATGGCAAATATCAACACCAAGGATGAAATGTAAAATATCATTAGAAAGTAGAAGTAAAAAAAAAAAAATTATGCCATGAATACTTTTCTAACCTTTGCAATCTGATTCATGTAATTAGGCAATTTAGCTACAACATAAACTTTTCTACTGTCCTATTGGAGTGAATCCATGTGATTCAAATTAAAGTACAAATTGGGCATATTCCCAGTTAATTTAACTAAAACAGATAGCTCATAAAGATAACCAACTTCCCAAGGAATTCTGTAATCTACATTATGGTGTTGAGTTAAAGCCTTGAGAGTTTTCAGAAAGGAAATTGCTTTGTGTTTAGAATTTCAAACCAATGGCCAGGTGTGGTGGCTCACACCTGTAATCTCAGCACTTTGGGAGGCCAGGGTGGGTGGATCACCTGAGGTCAGGAGTTCGAGACCAGCCTGACCAACATGGTGAAACCCAGTCTCTACTAAAAATGCAAAAATTAGCCGGGAGTGGTGGCACATGCCTGTAATCCTAGCTACTTGGGAGGCTGAGGCAGGAGAATCGCCTGAACCTGGGAGGCAGATGTTGCAGTGAGCCAAGAACGTGCCATCGTACTCCAGCCTGGGCAGCAAGAGCGAAACTCTGTCTCGGAAAAATAAAATAAAATAAAATAATTCAAACCAATTTCTTGAACTTGAAATGATTGGTTTTGGCATTTATTCAAATACTACCTCTGCATCCACTAATGTGTGTCAGGTCCTAGGGTATAAAGATGAATCAAGCACAGTCCCTTGTCTCTAGGAACTCAACGTTTATTGGGCAGGAGAGAGTTGATAAAAGACTTCTATATACAGCAATATAGCAGGCTACATATCCTGAACAACTCTCAGACTGAAGCGCTTAATATGCTAAAATATGTTTTTTCATGCATTGCTGAAACGGCAGGAGATTACAAAAATCCATAGGGCTGAAACTTTAATGAAAACAGAAATTCTTGTTAGTACCAAAAGTATCTTTCATCTTAGGCCAAAGCCAGAGCTCCTGGGCTCCTTCCTGGATGGCTATGCGGGGCCCAAGATGCCAAGAGAAATGGAGAAGAGGTCGAACCCCAGGCAGAGCTTCCCACCCTTTCTCATGGCTCACAAAGGCTGAGGAACATCACTTGCAAGGTTCTGGTCCAGATCCTGCATCAGTTGAAAAGTCTATGGTAGCCCATGCTCACAAGACTAGAACTTTACTCCAATATGAGGAAAATGAGAATAAATTTGCCATGCAGAAAAGAACAATAAGGAAGCTTTGTCTTTCTCAACCTCGTCACAACATACTGTGTGATGTGGGAAATTTTAAGACACAGCCAACTTTTATGTGTGTTTACAGTCTGCATTTATACTACTTATTGAAAAACTCCAAGCTGAGATTTTAACTTGGTTTCTAGATGGTTAGTGACCTCAATCAGTTGGTAGAATAAAAGCAAATCCCCAGTGAAGAAATTCACTTTCTTTTTTTTTTTTTTTTTTTTTGAGACGGAGTCTTGCTCTGTCGCCCAGGCTGGAGTGCAGTGGCTGGATCTCAGCTCACTGCAAGCTCCGTCTCCCGGGTTCCCGCCATTCTCCTGCCTCAGCCTCCCGGGTAGCTGGGACAACAGGCACCCGCCACCTTGCCCGGCTACTTTTTTGTGTTTTTTATTAGAGACAGGGTTTCACCGTGTTAGCCAGGATGGTCTCGATCTCCTGACCTCGTGATCCGCCTGTCTCGGCCTCCCAAAGTGCTGGGATTACAGGCTTGAGCCACCGTGCCCGGCCAAGTAAATACATTTTAAAAATTGCAAAGCATACAAGGGAACAAGGTACTACAGCTGAGAACCAGATAGACAGTAAAGTAAAATCCTCAAAGACTTCAGAAATTAGAACTAGCAAGGATTATAGAATAACATTTTTAATAGGATTTTTAAATACTAGAAGCTCAACAATATGATCAAAGAAGCAGGAAATCTTAAAAATAACCAAGTAAGCTTTAGAAATAAAAAACATAATTGAAAATTTTAAATTGGTCGGGCCCAGTGGCTCACGCCTGTAGTCTCAGCACTTTGGGAGGCCAAGGCAGGTGGATGAGTATTTTCTAATGCTGTTGACAGCTTCCAATCTTCAGATCAGTGAAGCTCAGTGGATCCTTAGAAAAATTTAAAAACAAAATAGACTGATCAAAGTAAAATTACAGAATTCAAAAGGTAAATAGTTCTCAAAAGCTGGCAGAAAGAAAAAAATAGATCAGCATAAAGGAAGGGCAACTGAATGAACTATTGACTTCTGTACAGTGGCAATGGAAGTCAAAAGCCAGTGGAAGAGTCTCTCAAAGTGTTGAAAGAAATAAAATATGTCACTCTGGAAATCTTTGCCACAAGCAACTGCCTTATAAAAATTAGGGAGATATATATTTTAGACTGAATCTTAAAGGGTAAACTGATAGATTTTCATTAAAGAAAATCCTGAAGTCAGTACTTAAGGCAAAAAAAGCACTTCTGAGATGCAAGAAGGCATGCTAAACAAATATATTATTATAATAAGTTTTAATGAATGCCAAAAAAATTGACTCTATAAAACAATGTCTGATTTATGAGAAAAAAATATCAAAATACTGGATAACAATGCATATAAATTGCTCTTTATATTATTGGGGAGGGTAAAGATATTAATTTCAGGTCTTGCAAGGTCAATGGCTACAGTAACTTCCAGAAAAACAAAGAGTATGTATAACTTCTAAACTATAAAATTTGAATAATAAAATATTTTTAATTTTTTGAAAGAAAGCAGGAGTGATGGATAATATTTGTTTAGCAACATTTTTTCTTCTATACTCCTCTCTGAGTATAGAAGTGGGAAGCCAGGCTCCTTGCTATCTGGCTTTCTGCTAAATTTTGCCAGAGGAAAGCACTTTTGGGGATTGAAGAGTAGGAGGGAAAATTCATTTTCCCCCTAGTGTTTGGTGGCAACAAGAGTGGCAACTGTTAGCTGGGTGGCTCACACCTGTAATTCCAGCACTTTGGGAGGCCAAGGTGGGTGGGCACCAGAGGTCAGGAGTTTGAGACCAGCCTGGCCAACATGGTGGAACCCCATCTCTACTAAAAATGCAAAAATTAGCCAGGTATGGTGGTGCATACCTGTAGTCCCAGCTACTTTGGAGGCTGAGGTGGGAGAATCGCTTGAACACAGGAGGAGAAGGTTGGAGTGAGGAGATCGCACCACTGTACTCCAGCCTTGGCAACAGAACAAGACTCTGTCTAAAAAAAAAAGAGTGGCAACTGTCAAGTGTAGCAGGCAGCGTGGTTTCAACTTCATTTTCTCTTTGGCCTCTTTAGCTCTAGGAATAACAATAATCATTTTTAGTTACTAATTTTGGGGTAACCTCATACTCCCTTTCTGCTCCAGTACTTCTAATACTTTTATAATAATTTCCCTTTATGTGAAATATGTATGGTATTTTCTGTTTTCCTGACTGGACATTTAAACGATATAGTAAGAAAGAAAAAAAAAAAAAAAAAAAAAAGAACAGAAAGAGCAGGATAAATAGCACATAAGCAGATGGCATACATAAATACAAATCAGAAATCACAACAAATATAAATGGACTAAACTCTGAAGTTAAAAGACAATGCTAGACTGGATTTTAAAAAAATAAAGAACATGCACCTATATACTGTTAAGCAGAGACATACATAAAACAAGAAAAGGCTGGGCATGGTGGCTCACACCTGTAATCCCAGCACTTTGGGAGGCCAAAATGGGAGGATCACTGGAGCCCAGGAGGTCAAGACCAGCCTGGGCACATAGTGAGAGCCTGTCTCTACAGAAAAAACCCATTATTTAAAAAATTAACCAGGCATGGTGGTGCATGCCTACAGTCTCAGCTACTCAGGAAGCTGAGGTAGGAGGTTCACCTGAGTTCCAGAGGTCAAGGCTGCAGTGAGCCATGATTGTGCCACTGCACTCCAGCCTGGGAGACAAAGCAAGATCCTATCTCAAAAAATAAATAAGTCTCAAAAACTAAAACAAGAAGATAGAGAAATATTAATAAGTGTAGGATGGTAAATCATATAATAGAAAAACAGAAATTGAAAGAAAGTCAGCTACTTGTATTAATATCAGAGAAAATTGATTTCAAGGCAATAAAAGTACGGAGATGGATAGGGTTGACACCTAATGATAAAAGTTTCCATTGAGGCTGGGCGCAGTGACTCATGCCTGTAATCCCAGCACTTTGGGAGGCCGAAGCAGGTGGATCACGAGATCAGGAGATCAAGACCATTCTGGCTAACATGGTTAAACCCCATCTCTACTAAAAACACAAAAAAATTAGCCAGGCATGGTGGCACACTCCTGTAATTCCAGCTACTCAGGAGGCTAAGGCAGGAGAATTGCTTGAACCCAGGAGGCGGAGGTTGCAGTGAGCCAAGATCACACCACTGCACTCCAGCCTGGGCGACAGAGCGAGACTCCATCTCAAAAACCAACAACAACAACAACAACAACAACAACAACAACAAAGTAAAAAGCATAATTTAAAAACAAAATAGAAATAAACAAATCCACAAACATAGCAAGGAATTTTTATATCTCATAGTAAATGATAAGCCCCCCCCCAAAATAGTAATGATATAAAATAACTGAATAGCTTAAATAACAAATTTAATCCAGTGGATTTATGAGAAAGTTGCACACTTGCTGGTTATTCTGTGTTCTTCAAGCTCAGATCTGTTGTCTGCCCTTCCTTCCATGCTCTGTGTCCTGGGGGTGCTAACTCCACAGATGGCATCACACTGATTTCATTAAGCTCCGCTTCCATATTGAAATCCATGTTGAAATCAGCCAAGGGGAGTCACTAGTAGACGGTCAGAGAATGGAGAAACAGAAAGGTCAGAATACATCCTCCATTTCCAGCCTGCTTCAGCAACACAATTCTGGCAATGTAATGTCTCTATAACAATGGCTCCATCCTTTCACCTCAGCCTTGCAAGTAGCTGGGACCACAGGCGTGTGCCACCATACCTGGCTAATTTTCGTATTTTTTTGTGGAGATGGGTTTTTGCCATGTTGCACAGGCTGGTCTTGAACTCCTGAGCTCAAGCGATCCACCCATCTTGGCCTCCCAAACTGCTGGGATTACAGGCATGAGTCACCACTCCATGTATTAATTTTGAAAAGGCAAAACGTAAGACTCTAGGAACAAAGCTAACAAAATATGTACTAGTCTATTGCAGGGGTGGGGGAGGGGGGAACTAGAAAATTAATAGAAGACCAAAGTAAATTAACAAACATTATATGTTAAGAATGTTTGTCCAATTTATGTATACATTGAATGCAATTGCAGGTAAAATTTCGACAGGACTCTTCATGGACTATGATAAGAGATTCAAATATATATATAAAACAGTCAATAACCAGGTAACATAGCAAGCCCTGAAAGAAAGAAAAGAGAAAAAGAAAGGAAAGGAAGAAATGAAGGAAGGAAGGAAAGAAAGAAAAGACAACAAAATATCTAAATATCAAGATTTTTTTTTGAATGTGGAAAAAAAAATTTCTCATGGAAGACAAAAGAGAACAAACTATAAATAAATTTGACCACATTAAATCTGTAAACTTGTATTTCTGAGTTAGGTGGAAGACGTATGCTGTTTTAACACATTACTTCCTCTACCTCTGATATGTTTCAATTAATTCATAGAAAAAAGTGAGGCACCTGTATGCGGAGACGCATAGTGTGGGTGCAGGATCTTAACAGAGAACAAATAAAGCCTGTTAACTTCAAACACCTACAGAGGAACATAGCCAAGGCAAGATTAGAAAGATACCAGATTTCTCCCCAAAACTCCTCGAATACATCTCTCATTACATTTATAATGTAATATGTAATAATAAATCTCTCATTACATTTACATCATTAAAAATGTAAAAGCTAGCCAGGTGCAGCCATTTTACGTTTTACATTAAAAATATAAAAGCTGCCGGGCATGGTGGCTCATGCCTATAATCCCAGCACTTTGGGAGGCCAAGGCTGGCAGATCACTTGAGGTCAGGGGTTCAAGACCAGCCTGGTCAACATGGCGAAACCCTGTCTACTAAAAATAGAAAAATTAGTGGGCCTGGTGGCACATGCCTGTAGTCCCAGCTACTTGGGAGGCTGAGGCAGGAAAATCATTTGAACCCAGGGAGCAAAGGTTGCAGTGAGCCAAGACTGGCCACTGCACTCCAGCCTGAGTGACAGAGCAAGACTCCATTAAAAAATAAAATAAAAGTAAAAGCTGGCCAGGTGCAGTGGCTCATGTCTGTAATATCAGCATTTTGGGAGGCCAAGGTGGAAATATCACCTGAGGCCAAGAGTTTGAGACCAGCCTGGACAACATAGTGAAACCCTGTCTCTACAAAAGATTTAAAAATAAAAAATTGGCCGAGCATGGTGGCGTACGCCAGCTACTTGGGAGGCTGAGGTGGAAGGATTGCTTAAGCCCAGGAGTTCAAGGCTGCAATGAGCTATGATCACACCATTGCACTCCAGCCTGGACAAAAGAGCGAGAGCTTTAAAAAAAAAATTTTTAAGTTACAATATTATAGTAGGTAATGGTAAAGAACAAGTAGGGGATATGGAAAATATAATTGGAGGAATCTTCCAGAATATATAGAGCAGAAGTAAGAGAAAATATAAAAGATAAGTTAAACAAAAAAGAAATATTATTATTATTATTATTATTATTGGCTTCTGATAACAGTAGATTAGGTAATGCAGATCAGGTCTCCAACTGCCAGGTTGGATAAAATATAAAACAACATCCACTCGAAGCCTTGAGAGAGGCCTAAAGAATTACAGGACCAACCTGGAAGAAGTAAAAAAAAAAAAAAACATAAAATATATATGAAACAGTAAATAACCGGGTAACATAGCAAACCCTGAAAGAAAGAAAATAGGAATTAAACGGGAAAATAGGAATAGGAATTCCAGAAGGAATAATTTTTTTTTTGATGGAGGAGAATAAACAATTTCAGACATGCAAGAAATTGAACCACCCAGCAATCATCTATTCTGAATTAACAGATGCAACTGGGAAAGTCGATCCTATGAATTGGGTCATTCCTGTCATGCCCAACTAACCCAGAGTCAAGAAGCCCGGGGTGGGCAGCTCTAAGCACACATGACATCATTGTTCCAAGAACTGAACTTTTCTAACGCTTGGCTGCTGAACTTCTGCTGTAACCTGAAACCAGTTTTACCTAATAGCTTCTGAAACAACATGCTGCCCCTCTAAGACTAGTTTTTCCCACTTCTGTCACTCACCAATCAGAACTTGCCAGCTCCCCAAAGCTTAACTAGTGACAATAATCAAAGGTAATACATAGCATTTCTCCTTTTCATAAAATCTCCAACCTCAACTTTATTCTTCGGACATACCAAAGACCATCTGGTCTGTGTGTATGCCCCACATTGCAATTCCCATATCCCAAATAAAATGTTAAATTTAGATATTTTTCTCTACATGTTTTATCTGACTTTATCATACACGGCATCATTAGTAAAATCCAAAGCTGACTCACCTCAGGAAGAATTACTGGTTCTTGGAACAGCGGCATGAGGTACCCACAGTGGAGCCTTTTGAACCCTGCTGCATCTGCAAGTGGCCTCTTCTCCACCTCGATTTTGTTTGAGTTCTGTTTTCTTCGTGATTTGGTTGAGAAGGTTTGTCCCACTCCTGTTTGAAAGATCTCCTGTTGGGGAAAATTATTTTCTTCCTTGACCTAAGCTCCAAAGTTTGGATGAGGGGATTTTCTCCTTCATTTGGAGAAGGCCTATCGTCCTTCCTGGGAAGTACATACTTTATTTTCCATCTGCACTTGCATTTATTTGGCCTCTGCATATTCAGTGCTTGCATTTAATTGGCTTTGTGTATTTGGCATTAAACTAGAGCACCCATAAAATGAGCTCTCAAAGTGCAAAGGCATGCCAAGATATTTTCCGAGGTTCCAGCTGGTAACATGTTCAAACATTACAGGGATCATTCAAACAGTCTGTTGTTCTTAAAATTAAACTAAAAGACTATGGCTATATGATCATACACTACAAATAGGATATGCATATTTCCTTGATATCTTGAGGCTAAAAAAAATTATTCAGGACTCAAAGATTCCCTTGCTACAAAATACTATCAAAGCTAGCTGAGGCTCTTTCCTGAGCTTTTTCCCTTCTTATAATTCCTCCTCTTAGAGAATTTACCTTCTCTAAGCTAAAAGCTTTTCTTTTTTTTTTTTCAAAATTCCTCAGCTATTCTGGCATATTGACTATTTAAGTAAAAACACTTAAAAATCTGCAGATATAAAAGAAAATCATTTTGACCTTCATGCTGTTTCTTAAAAGCAAAAGATGAAATTCGCATCTAAAAGACACCTTCCCTACACGAACGTGATTGTCAACATTCTTATCTTCAAGGACAGGGAATTTACTCCAAGAAAACACTGTACAAACCTTGTTAGAATCAATCTTATCTTGTGGGCCTCCTTACAGAACTCAGTCACATTTTCTCAGTTAACTATTCTTTCTCCGATTCAGTATATTGGTAACTGACTCAAACTGCTTTACCTAAATTTGGTCACAGCCTTTATAAGATTGCCTATTTTGAAAAATCTTAAACTGAGAATCAATTGAGACCAGGAGTTTCAGACCAGGCTGGGCAACATAGCAAGTCCTCCCTTCTATAAAAAATAAATAAATAAAAATAAAAATCTTAACATTTAGCCTTATCTCATTTTGTCAGAAAAATAATTTGGATCCCATTGTCTTTTATAAACTGATGAGCTTATATGTTTTACTATCTCACGATTAAAATTCTAAAATAAAAACTACAAAATCTTCATGTGTGTTTAGACATGTTTATGCATATATATGTATTATATTGCATGTTGTGTCTATGTAATAAAATATGGGTCAGATGCAGTAGCTCATGCCTGTAATCCCAACACTTTGGGAGGCCAAGGTGAGAAGATGGCTTAAGCCCAGGAGTTCAAGAGCAGCCTGGGCAAGATCTCTACAAAAATTGTTTTTAAATACCTGGGCATGGTGGTGTTTGCCTGTAGTCCCAGCAACTTGGGAGGATGAGGCAGGAGGATCACTTGAGCACAGGAGTTCAAGGTTGCATTGAGCTGTGATCATGCCACTGTACTCAAGCCTGGGCAAGAGAGGGACATCTTATCTTTTTAATTAATTAATTAATAATTAATTAAAATCTGTTGTCAGAAATGTCTCAAGAAATTTTATTCTGATTAGTTTAAGGAAATGAGCACTCATATAAAACATATAGTAATTAACCCAAATGGTTTTTTTTTTCATTCATGTGACTTAAGTAAATATTTGATAGATTAATTGGTTTTAAAATTGTCAGTAAAATAAGATTAGAAATGTCTTCAAAATTGTCAACATACATTTTTTGCTTGGGTTTATTAATCAGACAGTTTTACATTTGCCTCTACTAGGTGTTTTAAGGGCAAAAAGCTATAAACTCAGCCTAAAATAAATGGCCTTTGTTTATATAATTATTCAATAAGTAAGATTAATTTAATATTGTTGATATGATTAAAATGGCTGCAGTTGTCAACAGGATACCCTTATTTTTAATCTTAAGGTTTTTATCTGGGTAAACACCTGATATTAACAGGTCATCTAGGTGTAACTGTTAAAAAATAAAGAAATTAGACAATTATAAATAAAAATAAATATTTATAAACTTTTCATGTAAATGTTAAAATTATGTTATCTAAAATTAAATAATACTCATTAAATATCTGGATTATAGCTAAACAAGATTTTTTAAAACTGAAACAAATTGCTAAAGAAACATAGCGTCATTTTTGGCTTCTTAAATTTTATAAAAAGAGTAAACATATTTAGATCTATTAATTAAAATATGAATTTAGGAAAAAATAATTTTGTGTGAGAATTTTATGTGGTAAATCTTTGTCCTATGACAAAATAATTTGTTGTTTAAAAGTAAAATTATGAGACTAAGACTGGAAGTTTTAAGAAAATAAAAGATCTAAACAAGTCAGAGGATTTATAAAAGACGGGCCTAATGAAGTAAGTTACATGTATAATCAGGTTGTCTGGGATTGGAAATAAATTAGGTATTTTTCTAAAAATTAAACATTGGTGTCAGTGGTACAGTGACACAGGACCAGAGTCTATACCTCTATATTTAAAATGAAAGTTTTCTTAAAGTGTTGATCTGCTCTGAATTAAATTTCAAGAGATTTTGACTTTTAATTTTAAAAATCTGTTTCTTTAACAGCCATCTGCTTTTTGAGATTAATTTCCCTAGTTTTAGATTTAAAAGGCTGTCCTCTTCATTTAACATAATTTTTTCATGAGCTAGAGTTTTGTTTTTGAAATTTTTCAAATTTGTATCTCAGAAGTCTAACTTTTGCTGTATTTGCTGCACATAATTTGCAGTCACACATCATTGCCTCCAACTTACTCTCCTCTTGAGAAGTCCTAGGATTATAACTCTTTCCTTCAACTTTCTTGCCAACTCCTGTAACTTTTCCCCCTCTGTTCTAACTCTGTTGCTATGGCCTGACGCTGAAATGTTTATCCTGAAGACCCAGAAAAGCAATGTTTTGTTTAGCATAACTTGATTCTGTACTCCCGGCTTTTCTTGATATGTCTGAATTGTTCCATTCAACCAAGAAACTTCCCATGCTGTTACTAAAAGCCTTATATTCCTCTACTTAAGCTGCTAGTTTTTTTGTTTACATTCCTGCATGATGTAGTGTACACTCATAACCTTGGACACATTTTTCCTCTGTCTAATTAAATTCAAGTACTTTTTTTTTTTTTTTCTTACTCAAGTTTGACTTCCAGGTTATCTAAATGAGCTTCCCATAAGGAGAAATCATCACACTGTACAAGGTTCTTTGTCTTTTTGGTAGCTGACCTAAGAAACAAAGACTTTATGCTTTACCAAGATAATTTCCTGTGTTACCTTTAGTAGGTTTTTGACTACTTAGGAAAAGTAAGCTTGGAAGGGTTAATATTTTTACATTCATGTAACTTTCCATATTGCTTTTGAAGTCTTTCAATTGTCACTCTGGTTAAATGAATGACTATTATTTTATAGTGACCTCTGATTCTGTTTTGATCAAGTGTTTTGAGCCTTTTTTTTTTTTTTCCTTTTTGAGACAGGGTCCCATTTTGTTGCCCAGGCCAGAGTGCAGTGGCACAATCATGGCTCAATGTAGCCTCAAATTCCTGGGCTCAAGTGATCCTCCCACTTCAGCCTCCCTAGTAGCTGGGACCATAGGTATGTACCACCACACCAGGCTAATTTTTTAGTTATTTGTAGAGACAGGGTTTCATTATGTTGCCCAAGCTGGTCTCAAACTCCTAGGCTCAAGTGATCTGCCCGCCTTGGCCTCCCAAAATGCTGGGATTACAGGCATGAGCCACTACACATGACCTGTTCTGCACGTTTTGACATCTTTGACAAATGTCCCTAATATCAAATGCTAAATTAAGGTTTTTTTCACCTTGAATTAACTCTGAGATTTTCCAGTCAGACCTGTGGAAAGCTTCGAAAGATATACTTCTCATCTTGTAGAGATATTAAATGATTAGGCTTATTTGGGAAATTGTGTGGAAAACGTCAAATGATAAATGATACTAGATCTTTTAGTTACATTTACGGGTATGCTGTTTATATGTTTCTAAAATTATATAGTCATAGAAATCTAATATGCTATCAGTCGTAATTCTGGTTATCTTAAAATACTATATGTAATAAAAATAACTAAACTTCCTTGTTGATTATAAATGTTTATCAGATTTTTAACCATGACTACTCTAAGTTTTTGTCATCCACAGTTATTCTTTAAAATTCTTCTCAGCCAGGCGAGGTGGCTCAGACCTTTAATTCCAGCACTTTGGGACGCCAAGGTGGGCAGATCACCTGAGGTCAGGAGTTCGAGACCAACCTGACCAACATGGCAAAACCCCATCTCTACTAAAAATAGAAAAGTTAGCCAGGTGTGGTGGCACACACCTGCAATCCCAGCTACTCGAGAGGCTGAGGCTGGAGAATCGCTTGAACCCAGGAGGCAAAGGTTGCAGTGAACTGATATCATGCCACTGCACTCTAGCCTGGGAGACAGAGCAAGACTCTGTCTCAAAAAAAAAATAGTAATACAATTCTTCTCAAAAAATATTTATAATCAGATTCGTGGAAAAGATGCCAGCAAGTACTGTTGAATATAGGTTTCTGACACACCCAAGATGAAGATTTCCAGAATTTTAATAAAGAGATGGAGAACTCACGAAACTACTAGTGGAGATCAAGCAGAACAAAAGTTGACAACATGAGATTGAATAACTGATGAAGATAATGCTTTTATGAGTGTTATTTGAAACATTGTTCTCTACTTAAATGTTTTCATTTACGGATTTAAGAAAATTTTCTCTCTTAAACCATCTATAATTTATAGCAATTTGGTGAAGTATTGATATGATTTGGCTGTGTCCCCACTCGAATTTCATCTTGAATTTTAGTTTCCATAATCCCCACATGTCATGGGAGGGGCCCAGTGGAAGGTAATTGAATCATGGGGGCAGTTACCCTCATGCTGTTCTCATGATAGTGAGTTATCACAAGATCTGATGGTTTTATAAGGGGCTTTTCCCCCACTTCGCTCTGCGCTTCTTCTTGCCGCCACAAAAGAAGGGTGTGTTTGTTTCCCCTTCGCCATGATTGTGTTTTCTGAGGCCATGCTGATGTGAGTCAATTAAATCTCTTTCTTTTATAAATTACCCCGTCTCAGGCATGTCTTTATTAGCAGCATGAGAATGGACTAATACAGTAAATTGGTGCTGGGTAGTGGGGCACTGCTATAAAGACACCCAAAAATATGGAAATGACTTCGAAACTGGGTGACAGGCAGAGGCTGGAACAGTTTGGACGGCTCAGAAGAAGAAAAGAAGATATGGAAAAGTTTGGAACTTCGTAGAGATTTGATGGATGGCTTTGACCAAAATGCTGATAGTGATATGGCAATAAAGTCCAGACTAAGGTGGTCTCTAATGGAGATGAGGAACTTTTTGGGAACTGAAATAAAGGTAACTCATGCTATGTTTGAGCAAAGAGACGGGCAGCATTTTGCCCCTGCCATAGAGATCTGTGGAACTTTGAACTTGAGAGAGATGACTTAGGGTATCTGGCAGAAGAAATTCCTAAGCAGCAAAGCACCCAAAAGGAAGCAGAGCATAAAAGTTTGGAAAATTTGCAGCCTGATGATGTGCTGGAAAACAAAAACCAATTTTCTGGGGTGAAATTCAAGCCAGCTGCAGAAATTTGCATAAGTAATGGGGAGCTGAATGTTAATCACCAAGACAATGCGGAAAATGCTTCCATGGCATGTCAGAGACATTCACAGCAGTCCCTCTCATCACAGGCCTCAAGGCCTAGGAGGAGAAAATGGTTTCATGGGCCGGGCCCAGGGCCCTTCTGCTCTGTGCAGCCTAGGGACTTGGTGCCCTGAGTCCCAGCTGCTTCAGCTCCTGCCGTGGCTAAAAGGGGACAATGTACAGCTTGGGCCATTGCTTCAGAGGATGTAAGCTCCAAGCCTGGGTGACTCACATATGGTGTTGGGCCTGTGGATACACAAAGTCAAGAACTGAGGTTTGGGAACCTCCACCTAGATGTCAGAGGATGTATGGAGACACCTTAATGTCCAGGCAGAAGTTTGCTGCTGGACTGGAGCTCTCATAGAGAACCTCTGCTAGAGCAGTGCAGACG
This sequence comes from Piliocolobus tephrosceles, assembly GCF_002776525.5. Taxonomy (NCBI): domain Eukaryota; kingdom Metazoa; phylum Chordata; class Mammalia; order Primates; family Cercopithecidae; genus Piliocolobus; species Piliocolobus tephrosceles. The sequence continues at coordinate 3,257,386 of NC_045455.1, forward strand.
GGAAATGTGAGGCTGGAGCCCCTACACAGAATCCCCACTGGGGCACTGCCTAATGGAGCTGTGAGAAGAGGGCCACTGTCCTCCAGACCCCGGAATAGTAGATCCAACAACAGTTTGCACCATGCACCTGGAAAAGCCACAGACACTCAACATGAGCTCATGAAAGCAGCTAGGAGGGGAGCTGTACCCTGTGAAGCCACTGAGGCAGAGCCACCCAAGGCCATTGGAGCCTACCTCTTGCATCAGTGGGGTCTGGATATGAGACATGGAATCAAAGGAGATCATTTTGGACTTTAAGGTTTAATGACTGCCCAATTAGATTTCGGACTTGCATGGGGCCTGTAGCCTCTTTGTTTTGGCCAATTTCTCCCTTTGGAATAGATGTATCTTCCTAATGCCTATACCCTCATTGTGTCTAGGAAGTAACTAAATTGCTTTTGATTTTACAAGCTCATAGGTAGAAGGGACATGCTTTGTCTTAGATGAGACTTTGGACTTGGACTTTTGGGGTAATGCTGGAATGAGCTAAGACTTTGGGGGACTGTTGGGAAGGCATGATTGTGTTTTGAAATGTGAGGACATCAGATTTGGGAGGGGCAAGGAGCAGAACGATATGGTTTGGCTATGTCCCCACCCAAATCTCATCCTCTAGTTCCCATAATTCCCATGGGTACTGGGAGGGATCTGCTGAGAGGTAATTGAATCATGAGGGCTGTTACCCTCATGCTGTTTTTGTGAAAGTGAGTGAGTTCTCATGAGCTCTGATGCTTTTCATAAGGGGCTTTCCCCCAACCTTGGCTCTGCCTTTCTCCATCCTGCTAGAAGGGCATGTTTGCTTCCCCATCTGCCATGATTGCAAGTTTCCTGAGGCCTCCCCAGCAATGTGGAACTATGAGTCAATAAAACCCTTTCCTTTATAAATTACCCAGTCTCAGGTATGTCTTTATTAGCAACATAAGAATGGACTAATACATATATACTTTTGTAAACACAGATAAAAGCATTTGTTTTTGTTTCCGTCTTACTTGATTCCCAGAATTCAAAAACTATTTCTGGGTATTTTTATGGCAATATGATTATTTACCTAACTCCAAGAAAAATCTGCTCTCTCATTATAGCAGAATACAATACAAAATATTTGTTACATTGCCAAGGCTTCAACTGAAATGTCATATTTGAAAATATAGGTCAGTTGTGGTGGCTTATACCTATAATCCCAGCATTTTGGAAACTGAAGTGGGAGGATGACTTGAGGCCTGGAGTTCAAGACCAGCCTGAGCAACACAGCTAGATGCTGTCTCTAAATAATAATAATAATAATAATAATAACAATAACAATAATAATTAGCTAGGCGTGGTGGCGCACACCTATAATCTTATCTACTTCAGATTCTGAGGTGGCAGGATCACTTGAGCACAGGAATTTAAGGCTTCAGTGAGCTACGACTGTGTCACTGTACTCCATCCTAGGTGACAGAGTGAGCCTCTGTCTCTAAAAAAATAAATAAAAACAAAATATGCATACACCGTCTGACTTCGATGGTTCTCAGCCTTACAGTGAGTAAATAAAAACAATCACTCACTTCCCAGCAGGCCCAGGAACCTTAAGACTATAAGTAAAATCTAAAGTTTGCCTCTGTTTGGCTTCCTAATTTCAAGAGGTTTTTAAATCTGAGATTCCCATAAGATTAGTGTGGGGGGGAAAAGTCATGTCTCTAAAGGAGAGCTATAATACAACTGTGATTAAATTGTAGCTCTGAACATTTTTGAAATTCTGTTATGTTCATCTCTTCCAACTTTCTTCTATAAAAATACTAAAATGGGAACTTCTCTGTTCCTAAAGCCCTATTAGCTGAAACAAGATGAATTTTAAGGAACAAGTCTCATGCTTGATGTATGAGCCACGAAGAAAGTTCACCAAACTGTCAATGCTATACCAAGAGACATTCAAACTGCAAATCAGAGTGAGAAGTTGACATTTTCCACACTGCAAACAGCTCTTCCTAAAACTTCAGAACAAGACTCTGTATCATAATGAGACTTTTACCCACCATAATACTATCTTTTTCATTTGACAGGATAATGGTATAATTAAAATTTCACAATCAGTAGCTTCTGCTGGTAACTTGACAAAGTCTGACCTAAAAAATTATTATGCTTAGTGTGGTGGCTCATGCCTGTAATCCCAGGACTTTAGGAGGCCAAAGCAGACAGATCACTTGAGGCCAGGAGTTAGAGACCAGCCTGCCCAATATGGCAAAAACCCATCTCTACCAAAACACATCAGTTAGCTGGGTGTGGTGGCACACACCTGTAATCCCAGCTACTTGGGAGGCTGAGGCACAAGAATTGCTTGAACCTAGGAGGTAGAGGTTGCAGTGAGCCGAGCTTGCACCACTGCACCCTAGTCTGGGTGACTGAGCAAGACTAAGACTCTATCTCCAAAATACACACACACACACACACATACACACACACACACACACACACACATATATATATGTCCGTATAGTGGGAAACTTTAAAAATATCCCTAACACAACTTTTTGTTCTAATTATACTGGTGGTCTCTTTTGTAATTTAGCATTCTCTGCATTGATTCAACCCAGTCATAAAATGCTACTCAGTAGCTACAGCAAGTCTCACCAGATATGCCTTGAATTTTTAATCTTTACAGTTGGTTACCTTCAAAATGAGATTCATGACTTTGAACCATGATACAAACTAGATTTATTATATAGTTGCTGATTATTTTTTGTAGCATAGTCTTTAAGCTTTGCTCTTATAGCCTGTCTAATCCTTGTAAAGCCAATTATCTTAATAGAATAACATTAGTCCAGTGCTTCAAGATGATTGTTGATGCCTATGGAACTGACCATACGGAACTTGATGCTGGATTCCAAACAAACCTGTCCTGAGAGTTTTCCTTCTGGCCCCTTTGCTATTCAAATGTGGCCATAGACCTCCCTATATTCCCCCTGACATGGGACAGAGACAGTTGTGACAGGTCCATCCTGGCACTGAAGGAAAATTAAGCCTAACTTCAAAATGCTTGATCAGTGCTGCATTCAGAGAAAGATTTTGATCAAAAGGGGGAAGTGTGAAAGTTGATCATATGAATTGGGTCATTCTTGTCATAACCAACTAAAACAAATCAAGAAGCCAGAGGAAAAGACACCCAGGGCACATAACATTGCTCCAAGAATGTAATTTTCTGCAAGCTTGCCTGCCGAAGCTGCCTGCTATAGCCTGAGACCAGTTTTATCTAACTGCTACTGAAACAACCTGCTACAACTGTAAGGCTAATGACTGCCATTTTCACTCACCAATCAGAGCTTGCCAGCTGCCCCAAACTTTGCTAGTGCCAATGAACTTTCTCAAAAAGGAATACACAACATTTCTCCTTTTTATAAAACCTCCAGTCTCCTTTTTATTCTTCAGATATGCGGAGGACCACCCATCTGTGTGTATGTCCCAAATTGCAATGCTTGTATCCCAAGTAAAACATTAAATAAGATTTGTCACTACACATTTTATTTAACTTCAACAGAACCCAGAACAGAGCGACCATTTAGAATGAAGTCTAAATAATTTTTATGGATATTTGCCTATGGAGAAAAAGTTACCATCTCCCAAAAAGATAAAACAATAATGAGCAGTTAAGCATCTTGCTTGCACACACACACACACACACACACACACTTTACATTTTATAAATACATGTGTGTGTGTACACCATATAGATATATACACCATTGCATTAGTCCATTTTCACACTGCTATAGAGAACTACCTGAGATTGGGTAATTTATGAAGAAAAGAGGTTTAATTGACTCACAGTTCCACAGGCTTAACAGAAAGCATGGCCAGGAGGCCTCAGGAAACTTACAATCATGGCAGAAGACAAAGAGGAGGCAGGCACATCTTACCATGGCAGAGCAAGAGAGAGAAAGAGAACAAAGGGTGAAGTGCCACACACTTTCAAACAAGCAAATCTTGTGAGAACTCAGTTACTATCATGAGAACAGCAAGGAGGAAATCTACCCCCATGATCCAATCTCCTCCCACCAGACCCCTCTCCTGACACATGGAGATTAAAATTCAAGATGGGATTTGGGTGGTGACACAGAGCCAAACCATATCATTCTGCCCCTTGCCCCTCCCAAATCTCATGTCCTTGTCACATTTCAAAACCAATTATGTCTCCCCAACAGTTTCCTAAAAAGTCTTAATTCATTCCTTTTTTTTTTTTTTTTTTTTTTTGAGACGGAGTCTTGCTCTGTCATGGCCCAGGCTGGAGTGCAGTGGCCGGATCTCAGCTCACTGCAAGCTCCGCCTTCCGGGTTTACGCCATCCTCCTGCCTCAGCCTCCCGAGCAGCTGGGACTACAGGTGCCCGCCACCTCGCCCGGCTAGTTTTTTGTATTTTTTTTAGTAGAGATGGTGTTTCACTGTGTTAGCCAGGATGGTCTCGATCTCTTGACCTCGTGATCCGCCCGTCTCGGCCTCCCAAAGTGCTGGGATTACAGGTTTGAGCCACCGCGCCCAGCCTCCATTGTTAACTTAATAGTCCAAGTCCGAAGTCTCCTCTGAGACAAGGCAAGTCCCTTCTGTCTATGAGCCTGTGAAATCAAAAGCAAGTTAGTACTTCCAAGATAGAATGCAGGTACAGGCATTGCATCAATGCTCGTATTCCAAAAGGGAGAAATTGGCCAAAACAAAGGGGCTACAGGCCCCATGCAAGTCTGAAATCCAGCAGGATAGTCATTAAATCTCAAAGCTCCAAAATAATCTCTTTTGACTCCATGTCTCACATTCAGGGCATGCTGATGCAACAGGTGGGCTCCAAAGACCTTGGGCAGCTCCTCCCCTGTGGCTCTGCAGGATACATCCCCCTTGGCTGCCTTCACAGGCTGGTGTGGAATGCCTGTGGCTTTTCCAGGCACATGGTGCAAACTGTTGGTGGATCTACCATTCTGGGGTCTGGAGGACAGTGTCCTTCTTCTTACAGCTCCACTAGACAGTGCCCTAGTGGGGACTTTTTGTGGGGATTCCAGCCCCACATTTCCCCTCAAAGTTCTCCATGAGGGCTCTGTCCCTGCAGCAGACTTCTGCCTGGACATCTAGACATTTCCATACATCCTCTGAAATCTAAACAGAGATTCCCAAGCCTCAATTCTTGCCTTCTTCTCACCCGCAGGCCCAACATCACATAGAAACCACCAAGGCTTGGGACTTACACCCTCTGAAGCCACAGCCCAAGCTGTACCTTGGCCCCTTTTAGCCACAGATGGAGCTGGAGAGGCTGGGACACAGGGTGCTATGCCCCAAGGCTGCACAGATCAGTGGGACCCTGGTCTCAGCCCATGAAATCATTTTTTCCTTCTAGGTCTCTGGACCTGTGATGGGAGGTGCTGCTATGAAGCTCTCTGAAATCCCTTGCAGACATTTTCCCCATTGTCTTTGCTATTAACATTTGGCTTCTCTTTACTTACGTAAATTTCTGCAGCTGGCTTGAATTTCTCCCCAGAAAATGGATTTTTCTTTTCTACCACATTGCACAGGCTGCAAATTTTCCAAACATTTTATGCTTTGCTTCCCTTTTAAACAAAAGTTCCAATTTCAGACCATCTCTCTATGAACACATATGACTACTGTTAGAAGCAGCCAGGTTATTTCTTGAATGCTTTGCTGCTTAGGAATTTCTTCTGCCAGATATCCTAAATCATCTCTCTCAAGTTCAAAGTTCTACAGATCTCTAAGGCAGAGGCACAATGCCACCAGTCTCAACTAAAGCATAGCAAGAGTGAGCTGTACTCCAGTTCCCAATAAGTTCCTCATCTCCATCTGAGACTACCTCAGCCTGGACTTCATTACCCATATCACTATCAGCGTTTTGGTTAAAACCATTCAACGAGTCTCTAGGAAGTTCCAAACTTACCCACATCTTTCTGTCTTCTTCTGAGCCCTCCAAACTATTATCTATTACCCAGTTCCAAAGTAACCTCCCATTACCCAGTTCCAAAGTAACCTCCGCATTTTCAAGTGTCTTTATAGCAGTACCCCACTCTGGGTACCATAATCTGTATTAGTCCATTTTCACACGGTTATAAAGAATTACCTGAGGCTGGGTAATATATGAAGAAAGAGGTTCAGTTGACTCACAGGTCAGCATGACTGAGGAGGTCTCAGGAAACTTACAATCATGGCAGAAGGTAAAGGGGAACCAAGCATGTCTTACATGAGGGAGCAGGAGAGAGAGTGAGCAATGGGGGAAATGCCACACATTTTCAAACGACCTGATCTTGTGAGAACTCACTATCATGAGAAGAGCAAGGGGAAGTCTGCCCCATTATTCAATCACCTCCCACCAGGCCCCTTCCCAAACACATGGGGATTACAATTAGAGATAAGATTTGGGTAGGTACACAGAGCCAAATTATATCCACCATATACATATAGCATATACATATATACACATATATACACACCATATACCATATATACACAGATGCATGCACATACATACATGTGTAAAATGTGGGTATATAAGCATACGTGTATATACATATATATGTATATGCATATAGCACATATATACACATAGAGTAATATATATACGTGTATATATATAGGACACACACAAAAGTGAAAACTTGTAGAAATAAAAGAAACATATCCACAGCCATAGTAAATAACATGAATACACTTTTCTTAGAAATTGACAGATTAAATAAATGTGGCTACACAATGTCTAAATAATAGGAGATTGACCACATGCAAGAATATCAGAGGAACAAAAAGATTTCTAAAAAGCAGAAATCAAGCCAGGTATGGTGGCTTATGCCTGTAATCCCAGCACTTTGGGAGGCCAAGGGGGCGAGATCACGAGGTCAAGAGATCGAGACCATCCTGGCCAACATGGTGAAACCCCGTCTCTACTAAAAATACAAAAATTAGCTGGGTATGGTGGCATGTGCCTGTAGTCCCAGCTACTCTGGAGGCTGAGGTAGGAGAATCACTTGAACCCAGGAGGCAGAGGTTGCATTGAGCTGATATCGTGCCACTGCACTCCAGCCTGGCGACAGAGTGAGACTCCATTTCAGGAAAAAAAAAAAAAAAAAAAAAAGCAGAAATCATGAGGACCAGAGAATGTCTGGCCACAGCATCATAAAATCAGCGATAAAATTAATAGGATAGCTAGAGGAGAGTATTATACCTACGAAAAATTTAAAACATGCTTCTAAGTAACTTCTGAATCACAGAAAATATAAAATTAAAAATATAGGCTATTAGAAACAAATGACATTATAAATATGCAGGATGCAAACAAAGGCGTATTTGGATGAAATTTTTTGGTGTTAAATTCATGTATTGGAAAACCAGAAAGATTGAAAATACAAGAGGCTTTTAACTCAAGAAGCTATGAAAAAACTGAAAGAAAGATAAAAATCAGGCTGATGATATAATAAATCAGTAAAAGAAAAATAATAAGAAGCCGGGCACAGTGGCTCATGCCTGTAATCCCAGCACTTTGGAGGCCAAGGCAGGTGGATCACCTCAGGTCAGGAGTTCGAGACCAACCTGGCCAACATGGTGAAATCCCATCTCTACTAAAAATACAAAAATTAGCCAGAGGTGGTGGCATGTGCCTATAATCCCAGCTACATGGGACGCTGAGGCAGGGGAATTCCTTGAGCCTGGGAGGCGGAGGCTGCAGTGAGCCAAGAGCTCACCATCACACTCCAGCCTGGGCGACAGAGCAAGACTCTTTCTCCAAAAAAAAAGAAAGAAAGAAAGAAAAAAAGAAGAGAAAAAGAATAGATTTAATCAATAAAACCAAATACTGGTTTACTGTAAAGATCAATTAAATGGACTAGTATGTGACAAGCCAATTTAAGAAATAAGAGAGAAGATACAATCGATAATATTAGAAATGAGACAGGTGATACAACCAGAGTCATCAAGGTGATGAAAAAGTAAGTGATATGTTCAATAGTATGTCAATGCATTTTAAGACCAAGATGAGGCCGGGCGCGGTGGCTCAAGCCTGTAATCCCAGCACTTTGGGAGGCCGAGACGGGCGGATCACGAGGTCAGGAGATCGAGACCATCCTGGCTAACATGGTGAAACCCCGTCTCTACTAAAAATACAAA
>NC_045455.1:3265641-3320321 GCF_002776525.5 Piliocolobus tephrosceles
AAAAAAAAAAAAAAAAAAAAAAAAGACCAAGATGAAATACAACATTTTCATGAAAAATATAACATGGAATAAAGAAAATAGAAAGTGATAACACTGAGTCAAGAAGCGATAGAGGCCAGGCACAGTGGCTCATGCCTGTAATCCCAGCACTTTGGGAGGCTGAGGCAGGCGGATCATCTGAGGCCAGGAGTTCAAGACCAGCCTGGTCAACCTGGTGAAACTGTGTCTCTACTAAAAATACAAACATTAGCCGGGTGCAGTGGCACACACCTGTAATCCCAGCTACAGGGGAGGCTGAGGCAGGAGAATCATTTGAACCTGGGAGGTGGAGGTTGCAGTGAGCCGAGATCGAGCCACTGTACTCCAGCCTGGGCGACAGAGCAAGACTCTTGTCTCAAAAAAAAAAAAAAAAAAAAAAAAGATAGATAGAGACCCTGAAGAGAAGAAATTGAAAAGGTAGTCAAAGACTTACTGCTAAAGTTATTGTTTGCCTGTTATTTCCAACAAATCTTCAAGGGACAAATAATTCCTTGAAGAGGAATTTGCCCTTGAAGGATAAATAAATGCTTCCAGGGCATTAAAAAAAAAAAAAAAAAAAAAGGTAAACCTCCTACATTAATTCCATAAGGTTAATATACTCCTGACACACACACACACACATACACACACACACTACAAGAATAGTTTTTTTAAAAGCCCCATCTCAGGGTGGGCGTGGTGGCTCAAGCCTGTAATCCCAGCACTTGGGGAGGCTGAGACGGGCGGATCACGAGGTCAGGAGATCGAGACCATCCTGGCGAACACAGTGAAACTCCGTCTCTACTAAAAAATACAAAAAACTAGCCGGGCGAGGTGGCGGGGGCCTGTAGTCCCAGCCACTCGGGAGGCTGAGGCAGGAGAATGGCATAAACCCAGGAAGCGGAGCTTGCAGTGAGCTGAGATCCCGCCATTGCACTCCAGCCTGGGCGACAGAGCGAGACTCCGTCTCAAAAAAAAAAAAAAAAAAAAAAAGCCCCATCTCAGAGACACAAACTTACTAATAAAATATCAAATCAGGCCGGGTGTGGTGGCTCATGCCTGTCATACCAGCACTTTGGGAGGCCGAGGGGGGACAGATCACTTGAGGTCAGGTGTTCGAGATCAGCCTGGCCAACATGGCGAAACCTCGTCTCTACTAAAAATACAAAAATTAGCCGGGTATGGTGGTGGCCAACTACAATCCCAGTTACTCGGGAGACTGAGGAGAAGAGTCACTTGAACCCGGGAGGTGGAGGTTGCAGTGAGTCAAGATTATGTCACTGCACTCCAGCCTGGGTGACAGAGCAAGACTCCGTCTCGAAAAATTATCAATTCAAATACAGTAGTGACTAAAAAAAAATCTATCAAAGCCATGAAGAGTCCATCCCAATAATGCCAAGATTTTTCAAAATTCATCTATTATTATTTTTTTAAGCTATACCTGCTGGAATGGGATCAAAATTTACTGAATTAAAAAAAAAAAAAAAAAAAAAAGGCCAGTATGGTGTCCCACGTCTGTAATCCCAACCACTCAGGAGGCTGAGGCAGGAGGATTGCTTAAGTCCAGGAGTTCAAGGCTGCCGTAAGTTTTGATCGTAACACTGCACTCCAGCCTGGGTGACACAATGAGACCCTGTCTCTAAAATAAATAGAGAAGATCCGCACACATAGCTATCCCCAGCCTCAACCCCAAAAATGTATTTGATAGAATTCAGCATTAACTTCTGGCAATACTCTAAAAATACCAAAAATAATAAAAGAAACTTGCCTGTACCTGACAAAGCAATATTTATTGGAAATACCTGGCACATCAGAATAATGGTGACATATTCAAAGCATTTCCATGTGAATCAGAACAAGACTCTGATGCCTGCTATTGCCAACTGTACTTAACTTTTCATTGAAGTCCCAGCCCATTCAGTAAGAGGGAATTAAAGGAGGAAAGGAAAGGAAGCAGGAATGGCCACTATCGGTCATGGGTATGGCACTGGCAGTGTTGTACTGACAGTCCTCTACCTGGAAACTCTACAAGAGTCAACTGACAAACTTCTAGAACAAATGAGAAATATCAGCAAGGGGGCCAGATCTGAGATCAACCTACAAAAATTAGCTTGTTATTACATGTAAATAGGAATCAATAGAACAAAGTCATGGAAAAAATGATCTATGTGTGGTAGCAACCAAAAGAGAATACGCCAGAAAGAAATGTGAAGAAAACTGTAAAATATAACTGAAGGCTATCATAGATAGCATGAATAAATGGAAATACCTCATATCCTGAATGACAAGATTCATCTTCCAAATGTATAGGTGTTCTCTAAGTTCATCTATAAACGTTAATGAAAGTGATATGGTTAGGATCTGTGTCCCTGCCCAAATCGCAGGTCAAATTGTAATCTCCATTGTTGGAGGAGGGGCCTGGTAGGAGGTGACTGGATCACGGGGGTGGATTTCCCCCCTTGCTGTTCTTGTGATAGTGAATTCTCACGAGATCTGGTTGTTTAAAAGTATGTAGCACCTCCCCCTTCACTCTCTTTCTCCTTCTCCGGCCATGTAGGACATACCTGCTTCCCCTTTGACTTTCACCATGTCAAGATTATAAGTTTTCTGAGGCCTCCCCAGCCATGCTTCCTGTACAGCCTGCAGAACAATAGGACAATTAAACCTCTTTTCACAAATTACCCAGTCTCATGTTGTTCTTTATAGCAATGCAAAACTGAACTAATACAGGAAGCAAACAGAGTGCTTGCCTTATTAAATATTAAAAAATACTATAAAGCTAGTAAAATGAAAACAGCAAAGATTTTTCACTGGAATAAATAAATCAGTGGAAACTAATTGAGACGCCCATGTGTCTATGAAAATTTAATATATCACAGAGTTGACATTTCATGAGTGAGAAGGTAATGGAGTATTCAATATTGGGTTGAGACAATGACCATCTATTTGAGGAAATACTTAGAGGGGTTAATATACATCATTAAGTTACGGCCATTTTTACATATATTATCTGATATGGTTTGGCTCTGTGTCCCCACCCAAATCTCATCTCTAATTGAATCCCCACATGTCAAGGGAGGCAGCTGGGGTAGTCATGGGGGTGGATTTTGCCCGCGCTGTTCTTGTTATAGTGAGTTCTGATGAGCTCTGATGGTTTAAAAGTGTAGCACTTGCCTGGCGCGGTGGCTCAAGCCTGTAATCCCAGCACTTTGGGAGGCCGAGACGGGCGGATCAGGAGGTCAGGAGATCGAGACCATCCTGGCTAACATGGTGAAACCCCGTCTCTACTAAAAACACAAAAAACTAGCCGGGCGAGGTGGCGGCGCCTGTAGTCCCAGCTACTCGGGAGGCTGAGCCAGGAGAATGGCGGGAACCCGGGAGGCGGAGCTTGCAGTGAGCCGAGATCGCACCACTGCACTCCAGCCTGGGCGACAGAGCAAGACTCCGTCTCAGGGAAAAAATAAAAAAATAAAAATAAAAAAAAAGTGTAGCACTTACCCTTTGCTCTCTCTTTCTCTCTCTTGTCACCAAATAAGATGTGCCTTGCTTCCCCTTCATCTTCTGCCATGACGCCATGATTGTAAGTTTCCTGAGGCCTCCCCAGCCATGCAGAACTGTGAGTCAACTGACTCTCTTTTCTTCATGAATTAGCCAGTCTCAGGCAGTTCTTTCTAGCAGTGTGAAAATGGACTAATACATTATCTCATTTGAACTTCATATGAATTAACACTGAGGGGTAGGCATCATTACTCATTTTATAAATGAGGAACTGAGGGTCAAAGAAATGAAGAAATTCCACCCAGATCACACAGCTGGTACATGCCAGAGACTGAAACCAGGTCCTCTGGCTTCAGGGCCAGCACTCTTTCCTTATACCACACGGCATCCCTCACATTCTCCCATTTTGTCAAAGAATTTCAGTGACTCCCCACCCTAAAAACCAAAATAAATTCCAGATAGATAAAAGAGATATTTGAAAAACTGTAAAGACTGTAAGAGAATATTTTATAATTTTGGGGGTGGGGACGACTTTCTTAAGCAAAATATAAATTCTATAAAGAAGAGAGCTCAGAGATGATGATTCCAAAATTTAAAGCTTTGTTATGACAAAGATGCCATAAACAAATATAAAATAACAATAACAGACTTAGAGAAAATATGTCTGTAATAAATAGAAAAATGAATCATTTTAGAATAAATACAAATGGCCAATACACATCTGAAAAGTTGTACAAAGGCAACAGAAACAAGGGAAGTGCAAATTATATATTCTTAATACATATGTTTATATACCTAAAATATACAATATGAGCCGGCTGTGGTGGCTCACACCTGTAATCCAGCACTTTGGGAGGCTGAGGCAGGTGGATCACCTGAGGTCAGGAGTTCGAGACCAGCCTGGCCAAAATGGCAAAACCCTGTCTCTACTAAAAATATATATATACACACAAAATTTAGCTGGGCATGGTAGTGGGCATCCGTAGTCCCAGCTACTCAGGAGGCTGAGGCAAGGGAATTGCTTAAACCTGGGAGGCAGAGGTTGCAATGAGCCAAAGTTGTGACACTGCACTCCAGCCTGGGCAACAGAGGGAGACTCTGTCTCAAAAAATGATAAAAATAAAAATAAAAATAAAAATAATACAACATGGATATATATGTATGTACTATATATGTAATATTTTGATTGTAAATATAATGTGTTATATAACTGTGTATAAATATTTTTTTCTCAAGACAGGAAAAATTCTATTTGGCTAATATCCAATGACAGCAAAGGTAAGGAGAAGTAAGTACTCACAGATGCTGGTGGGATGTATCTTAAAGTAGATAACATAGAAATCTTAGAACTGGGCTTAATCAGATGTCAACATGGTGGATTAGCGTCTAAGAATAGAGTTGCCTTAGCCTCTACAGATGGTGTGAAAACCTTTTTTGCTAAAATTTTATTTCTATATATCAATCATAGAGAAATATTCTTGTGCAGGATGAAACCAATACACAGATATTTATCTCAGAATGGTTTGCCATAAAGAAAAAATTTGAAACACTCTAATCATTAATCAATAAAGGAATGTTTCAATTACAGCATATCCATAGGACATAATTGTTTGTAATAGTTAATAATATGTCAATTAATTTTTATGTATTGATATGGAATGACCAACAGGGCAAAGTGTTACACAGGAAAAAAAAATTGCTTATTGCAAATCAATACATAGGGTATGATCTCATTTTTGTAAAACAAAAAGTAAAGCAAAACTGTATCTTTACGTAGGTATTGTTCTGGTTATCTACTGCAACATAACAATTCACCCCACAATGTAATGGCTTAACACAATGACATTTAATTTGCTCATGAATCTGCAATTTGGGCGTGGCTGGGAAGGGACAGCTTGTTTCTGCTCCACTGGGTGTCAGCTGGAAGCTGGGGTTGGTAGCGTCTTCAAGCTGGCGTGCCCATGTATCTGATGGTTGGCACTAGCTACCACTTCGGACCTCAGCTGAAGAAGTGGCTGGAACACCTGTGTGCAGCCCTTCCAGAAGGCAGAGTCCCAAGTGTGAGCATCCACAAGAGGAAGGGATCAGTCAGGAACTGTGTCTGATTGTTGCCCTGCCTTAGAAGTCTCACGGTGGCGTGTCCCATGCATTCTCCAGGTTAAAGCAGGCATACAGGCTCATCTGCAGTTAAGGGTGGGAAATCAGGCTCTACTCTTTCATGGGAGGAGTGTGAGGTTTGTGTACATTTCAAAACCACCCTAAAAGTGTGTGTATCATTTTGTAGAAAAAGAGCTATAGGTGTGGTGGCTCAAGCCTGTAATCCCAGCATTTTGGGAGGCCAAGGTGGGCTGATCACCTGAGGTCAGGAGTTCGAGATCAGCCTGACCAATATGGTAAAATCCCGTTTCTACTAAAAATACAAAAATTAGCTGGGCACGGTGGGGCACGCCCATAATCCCAGCTACTTAAGGAGGCTGAGGCAGTAGAAGTGCTTGAACCCAGGAGGCAGAGCTTGCAGCGAGCTGAGATCCAGCCTGGGCAACAGAGTGAGACTCTGCATCAAAAAAAAAAAAAAAAAAAAAAAAAAAAAGAAAAGAAAAGAAAAGAAAAAGAAAAAGAGCTCTAGAGATAGATGCCCAGCAACCGCTGATGCTTGTTGACTTGGTGAAGTTGGGAGGATTGGGAAGTAGAGGTGGTGGGTGAATTGGTTAGTATGCAAACCCAGCTTGAACTAGCTTAAGAACAAAAGGATTTATTAACCTCCATAACTGGAAGTTCCAGGGTTCAAGTGACTTCAGGGGTTTCAACAATGCCATCAGGACACTGTATTTCTTTCCATTTTCCAGAGTGACTCTCTGTGTGCTGGGTAAGATACCACCAGAAGTCCAGGCATACATCCTCACGGTTTAGCAGCAACAGTGAAAAGACAAAAGGTATTTTTGCTGGTGGCTCCAGAAGAAAAGTCCCAGGAAAGATAGGTAGTGATGGATGTGGGCTAACTGCCCATTCATACCCTGGTCACTGTGGTCAGCAGGGCGGGGCACCTTGATGGACACACCTTGGTCACGTGCCCACCTCTTCAGCAACTGCTTGCCATTTTTGGTCTGATTTCTTTTGTTTTGACACACGGAGAATTCTCTTGTGTTTCCTCTTGGGTATGTATTTAAAACCTTTACCTTCCCCCCTATTTCATACAAAATTTGTATGTGTTTGGGGACTAGCGCAGTCCACCATATTGAAAAGACGCCCTTCGTGGCTTCTACAAAATTGAGCAGACCAGCCTGGGTAACATGGTAAAACCCTGTCTCTACAAAAAATGCGAAAAGACTAATTAGCTTGGCAGGATGGCGCACACCTGTGGTCCCAGCTACCAGGGAAGCTGAGGTGAGAGGATCGCCTGAGCCTGGGAAGTGGAAGCTGCAGTGAGCCGAGATCTTTCCACTGTTCTGTAGCTTGGGCGACACAGCGAGACCCTGTCTCCAAAAAAGAAAAAAAAAAAGATTGATCATCCCAACTGACTTCCTGCTGTCTGTCTCACAGCCATTGCTCTCCAGGTCTTCGTTTCTAGGGTTGACGCTCTGCTTTCTCTGCACTAGAGGAATGTTGGTCTGGCACCTTAAAAAAGATTTCAAGTCGCCCCATCACTGAAGAGAGGAACACAACGCCTTTGGTAATGGAACAGTATTTTATCCCATGAACACACTCCAGTGACATAATTTCACAGTAAAGCCAGAAATGTCATTCATTAACTTCTTCCCTATGCTGGATATTAAGAATACAAATAAAACTGTCATAAGAGTCATTCTACAAAACAACATTATAGAAATGTAAGAGGAAATAAAATTAGTAAATCTGTCCATGTATCTTGGTTCCTCAAGAAACAGTAATCCTGGTATTATTAAATTTGTTCTTCTATGGTCTGGTCTTACATTTTTCAGAACTTAGGTCGCACTGCAACCTCAGTGGCAGGAGTCGTAACCTCATGTAAGATCTGCCTCACACCAGTGTCCTTTGAGAGCTTGTTACAGTCCTCCTGTGCTGCTTTCCTTTGACCTTTCTAGATCATTCCTGAAATGTGGAGCCACATGCAATAAGCCTCACAAGCTGTTTCCTAATTATCTTTACACATTCTATTCCCATTCCTCCCCCTGCAGTGCAATCTAGTTTTCGCTTCTGTAGACTGGGCTCTCAGCTGCTCATCTTTTTATTCTCCACATCCGGCCTGGCACTTTCTAAAGAATTAAACATCTTGGCCAGGCGCAGTGGCTCACGCCTGTAATCCCAGCACTTTGGGAGGCTGGATTACCTGAGGTCAGGAGTTCGAGGCCAACCTGATCAACATAGCGAAACCCCGTCTCTACTAAAAATACAAAAATTAGCTGGACGGGGTGGCAGGCACTTGTAATCCCAGCTACTCGGGAGGCTGAGACATGAGAATAGCTTGAACCCAGGAGGTGGAGGTTGCAGCAAGCCGAGATCATGCCATTGCACTCCAGCCTGGGTGACAGAGCAAGACTCCATCTCAAAAAAAAAAAAAAAGAATTAAACTTTTTGGTCAAGTGTAGAAGGTTTCAAAATTTGCAAAGTGAAATGGTACTTACCAGCCTTCCAAGATGCCAAGGAAGGTCATCCTTATATATCTTGACTTTCAACTACCTCATATTATTGAAGATCTTTGTGCCATAAAAGTATTTCATTGTTAGTTGACTTCTAATTTCTCATGTTTATGGAACAGATTGATGGTGCAAAGAGTCATAAATACTTTGAAAATGTGTATATTGGCCATGGATAACTATAATTTCCCCTCTTCCATCTAACTTTTACTTACCTTAAAATACAAAAATTAGGCCGGGCACGGTGGCTCATACCTGTAATCCCAGCACTTTGGGAGGCCAAGGTGGGCGGATCACAAGGTCAGGAGATCTAGACCATCCTGGCTAACATGGTGAAACCCTGTGTCTACTAAAAATACACAAATTAGCTGGGTGCAGCGGCATGCACCTGTAGTCCCAGCTGCTGGGGAGGCTGATGCAGGAGAATGGCGTGAACCCGGGAGGCGGAGCTTGCAGTGAGCCAAGATCGCGCCACTGCACTCCAGCCCGGGTGACAGAGAGAGACTCCATCTCAAAAAAAAAAAAAAAATTAATTTCCATTCCCTGAGCACATCCCAATTAAAGGGAAAAGAATGAAGCAGAGCCAGTATTTGTCATGGTGGCATAACTGTCCATTCAAACACAGCATCTATCAGGGCAAGTGTTTTTTTTTGTTTTTGTTTTTGAGATGGAGACTCTGTCACCCAGGTTGGAGTGCGGTGGTGCGATCTTGGCTCACTACAACCTCCGCCTCCGGGGTTCAAGTGATTCTCCTGCCTCAGCCTCCCGAGTAGCTGGGACTACAGATGTGTGCCACCACGCCCGGCTAATTTTTTGTATTTTTAGTACAGACAGGGTTTCACCATGTTGGCCAGGATGGTCTCGATCTCCTGACCTCGTGGTACGCCGCGCCTGGCCGGGCAAGTGTTTTTAAAATTGAAACATTCGCTCTAACATAGTACCTGACTGTCCACGACAGGCTCCAGCAACTCAGTGTCCACCACACCATCTACCCCTTGGCCACTGCGTGCCTCCTGGATCGATCTCCACCTGGCCCACGCTGTTTCTGAACACATCTGTGCTTCAGAGAAAAATCCTTGCTGCGGTGTCCTCATTGCTCTTCTGATTCCTGAATTTTCTGACACTTCCGTTATCTTTCTTGTCTTTGCTTGAGACATAGTCAATTATTGTTACTTGTAACCAAAAGATGCTCAAATAATATAGAAAACATGTATTTATCAAGTAATTTCTTATGTTAAATAAACACTTTGGGAGACAGCAAACTGTCCCTAGGCATCTTTGTAAATGGATACATTGTCAAACTCTGTGAATGAGTATTTACATGTTTTTATAAAATTTTATAATAAAAATATTACATTAATTGGGCGATTAAAATCTAACCACATTAACGTCTTAAATATTAATCATTTAGAAATACTGCATTTCCAATGGCATACACATTTATCCAAAAATATTCCCTTCACACAAATCAAACTGAAATTCCCTTTTAGGTGTGTTTTTAGAACTGGTTTCCAAGTTAGAAAAGAAAATGTTTCATGTTTAAATGTCAATTCTTGGATTCAGTCTTTACTCTACACATCTTTATTAAAAGCCTATGGCTTAACACGAGAGACCCACAATTCCTAACGTCTGCATAAGTGAGAATGGGTGCACCCATGAAACGGCATGGCTGATGGAGCGGGGGAGCAGCGCTGGCCTGAGGTAACAGCACTTCATCCTGCTGGCAGCCCCGCCGCCAACTCATGGAGCGCCTTTGAGGAAGTGGCTTCATCACCCGTGAGCCTCAGTTTCCTCACCCACACAGTGAAGAGATTGAATGAGATTTTCTGCCTACTCTGAATTCAATCAAGAGGTGAGTCAAAATGAAGTTTAATAGGCTCTGATTGCTGCTAAAAAATAAAAATTTGATGTATTTACTTGTGTTCTACAAAGAGAAACTGAATTGTTTATAGAAAAGCAGCCATGGAGGACTTCCTCCTCGTGCAGCAGGAACCTGGCAGTGACCACTAGAAGCTAAGGGTGGACTTGATTCTCTTCAGCTGTAAGGAATCGCAAGTCCATTTTTTAATAATACATGTGGTAAAATAGAATAATTTGACCAAAAATATTACTCAAATTATTATCTGTATGGTGCTCTAGCATTTCCAAAGTATTTTCAGACATTAACAAGTCTGGGCCTCCACTCATGGGACAGGCATTATCACCGTCCTTATTTTGCTTCTGAGGACATTGGGCTGAGAAGAGTGACTTCCTTGAGGTCAGCCTGTGATAAACTAGTCCTGATACAAATCTGACTTTGACTCTCATGCTGATTCTAGCACCATGCATGGCTCCTGGTGAATTGCTTAAAACCTTGCAGGTAGGCTGGGCACGGTGGCTCACACCTGTAATCCCAGCACGTTGGGAGGCCAAGGCAGGCAGATCACCTGAGGTCAGGAGTTTGAGACCAGCCTCGCCAACATGGAGAAATCCCATCTCTACTAAAAATACAAAATTAGCCAGGTGTGGCGGCACGTGCCTGTAATCCCAGCTACTCGGGTGGCTAAGGTAGGAGAATTGCTTGAACCTGGGAGGCGGAGGTTGCGGTGAGCAGAGATCATGCCATTGCACTCCAGCCTGGACGAAACTCAATCTCAAAACAAAACAAAACAAACAAACAAATAAAACCTTGCAGGTAAATTACAATCCTAAAATTCACTGTAAAGCAAGACAAGAAACTTGAAGTTAGCATCCTGGTTTACCTGGAGGAAAATCAGAAGCATGAGAACTTGGTAGTGCAAACATCCGTAGCTCCTGCAGACCCCTTCATCCAGGAAAAGAAGCCCAGCAATTACGACTTTTTCCACTGTCTCCTCCCGTGAGACCATGAGTGTTTCTTTCACCTTCTACACCTTTCTCAGTCGTAAGACCCCCGCAGAGCTGGGAGGACAGCGCACTCCTGGCAAGTTAGGCGTTCAGGAAACACCAGCAGCACACCAGGTCCTGACCATGAGGAGACCTCCGGGTGCCGGGTGGCGGTCAAGGATGCCGGTGTTGGAGCCAGAGGAAGGGCATTGGCCTTGTGCAAGTCAGGTCCCTGACCTGAGTCTTGGCACCTTCATCAGGAAAAGCGTCCATTTTTTGGCAGGGTTGTCATAAAATATATAGTGTCTAGCATATAGACAGTGTCTAGCATATAGAAGGCAATAAATGGTGTCTATATTGATATACGTACACCGTGACACTGAGTACCTTAAAGTTGCTTGCTGAAACAAGCATTTTCTTGTTTCGTAGAAAATTCTACTTTAATATAAAATATTATAGCATTGAAGAGCTTGGATGTGTAACTTGTGATGCCTTAGAAAAATATCCTAAGGGGTAGGTGCTCATGCCTGTAATCTCAGCACTTTGGGAGACTGAGGCGGGTGGATCACCTGAGGTCGGGAGTTCGAGACCAGCCTGACCAACATGGAGAAATCCTGTCTCTACTAAAAATACAAAATTAGTTGGGCGTGGCATGGTGGTGGGTGCCTGTAATCCCAGCTACTCGGGAGGCTGAGGCAGGAAAATCTCTTGAACCCAGGAGGCAGAGGCTGCAGTGAGCCGAGATTGCACCATTACACTCCAGCCTGGGCAACAAGAGCAAAACCCCATCTCAAAAAAAAAAAAGAAAAGAAAAAAAAAAATCCTAAGCACAACATAAACTTTTCTAACCACTTCAAAAAAAAAAAAGAAAATTTCTACCTTAGCCAGGCACCGTGGCTCACTCACGCCTGTAGTCCCAGCACTTTGGGAGGCTGAGGCAGGTGGATCACCAGAGGTCAGGAGTTCGAGACCAGCCTGGCCAACATGGTAAAACCCTGTCTCTACTAAAAATACAAAAGTTAGCCGGGCATGGTGGTGCACGCCTGTAATCCCAGCTACTTGGGAGGCTGCGGCAGGAGAATAGCTTCAACCCAGGAGGCGAAGGTTGCAGTGTGCCGAGATCGTGCCATTGCACTGCAGCCTGAGCAACAAGAGCAAGATTCTGTCTCAAAAAAAAAAAAAAAAAAGAAAGAAAAAGAAACAGAAAAAATTTACTTTAATGGAGCATTGACTGGCTGCAGTCAAGATTTAACCTAGGCTGGGCATGGCGGCTCATACCTGTAATCCCAGCACTTTAGGAGGCCAAGGCAGGCAAATCATGAGGTCAGGAGTTTGTGACCGCCTGGCCAACATGGTGCAACCCTATCTCTACCAAAAATACAAAAAAAAATTAGCTGGGCATAGTGGTGCGTGCCTGTAATCCCAGCAACTCGAGAGGCTGAGGCAAGAGAATTGCTGAACCTGGGAGGCAGAGGTTGCAGTGAGTCGAGATCAGGCTGCTGCACTCCAGCCTGGGTGACAGAGCAAGACACCGTCTCAGGGGAAAAAAAAAAAAGATTTAACCTGCCTTTCAGTTTGTAGTGACTTCTTTTCAGATTGGGGTTTTTAATTGGAAAAATACCAACCCCACCTTTATGAAAAAAATCAGGTAATACATAGTATTGAGGTAAGGAAAGAGAACTGACTTAATGATTTTCTTCATTCCAGTTATAGAATTTCTGTCATTCTTTTAGTGGCACAGGGAGCACAGCTCACTAATGTTTGCTTTGCGAGGAAAAAAAAATGTAGTAGTTGGATTCTCATTGACGAGCTGCTTAAAAAACAAAGACAAAATAGTTAAAATAAATACTCTGAAACAAAGCCCCTCATAAAAAACCTCAGGAGGCAATTTTGACTTAGCAATATAACACACATTTGCTCTCCCACCTCCTTCCCAGCAGCTGTGTCTTCCTAAGCCCTCCACAGAAATTCAGAATGAGAGCCTATGCAGAGAACACGAGTGCCTCAAGAAATGCAGTCACGGACTAGCAATTTTTCCAGATTAAAAAAAAAAACAAACCAGAAATCTAGCCCCCAAAGTGCTGAGAACTGCCTGGACTCTGCGATGAAAGAGGCACATTCTACACGCTAAAACAGAAAGGGAGGTAGACAGCCTCAATAAAACCTTGCTCCATATATGCCAAGGATTCCGGAGCCACAAATTACTTTAGATGGAAGGAAAACAGCTAGATGTCCTCGAGAGTGCATCATGCCTTTAGAAGTGCACAGATGAAGCTCCTAATCATTTTGCCTAATAAAAAGATTTAATACTTTAATGAAATATTAAAATGTTCAGGTAAGTTCCAGGTAACTTATTTTACCTGGGACACTACATGAACGTGAACTACAAAAGGATAGCACAACTAAATGTGTACTCATTCTAAAATCATATATAATAACAGGAAATGGCTTTTACTTTGATAAATGCTTTATTCAGCATTGGCAACCACCAATAGTCTCAAATATTGAGACAACTCGTATAGCTCTAACCACACCAAAAGAAAACCACCAGCCAACATCCCAGCCACCGGCAAGTAAGTGCCTGTAGGTCTGTGACTCCTGAAGCACCTCTCTCAGCACCTGGGGAGCCTGTCCCATCAACAGTACGGCTGCTCAACACTTCCTTGAACATCACAACGTTTCCTTAGTCCAGTTTACAATACTAAGTATTATATCATAATGAAAACACTTTTTGGACCCTTTATCCGAACTGTAAATAACCTGGTTATTATACAACAAATATGCATTGAACGTCTAAGTAAAAGCAACTGTTCTACATTAGATCGCTTTTCACTAATCTGTTTTTCAAAAAGAATTCAGTACCATTTTTGGTCCTCATGTCAGAATTCCAGGATCTTTCTACTGTATGTTATCATGATCTAAATCCCAAATCTTGAGTGTTTTAAGTACTTATCTGTGATTTTTTTATGTCCACTGGAAATAACAAGAGTGATTTAAGACTGCCAATCCAACAAAACATGACTCTGTATTGTATCTGATTTTTAAAAAGAGTAAGTGGCTACCCACCTATCCTTATGAGAAACTTGAAGAAAGCTAGAGAAAAAATATCGAACATATGAATGTCAGTGCCTTACTCACTTAACCTCATGTATTTCTCAGAACCACCCTCTGTGAAACATATTTTAAAAGTGTAGAACTACAGACCAACTGTTAAGCAATTTATTTAATATCAAGCCCTTAAGGACAGGGCTGGGTTCCCAGATTGCAAGGCTTGGCTTCTGAGCCGTCTCTCTTCACCAGGTGCTCACACCAAAACTGAATATGAAGAAATCCAGTATTAGTAACTGCATTTCATTGAATCTTCATTTCTATAACTTAATTTCCATTATCACTTCCAATTAATATAGAAGTGAAAATTTAGCATAAAATTTTATATAAGCAAAGACTCCAGCTATTTTCATTGTCATTGGATTTTTATTATTTTAATTCCATAACTTATTTTCATAAACTCTTTTTGTTCACTATTTGGGTAAATCTCATCAAATTTAAACACCCAAGGCTCTTAAATGTTCTGGAATTTTGCAGGAAAGTAAACATCTATTTGTAGAGACTGATATATAAAAAGTTCAAATTTCAGTGTATGACCAACTACAGTTTACATTTCTCTACCGAGTACCCCTCTGTGATGGAATTTCACTGGAAAACAGTCAGTCACTTATGTTCAGCACAAATAAAGTTCACAATAATTGTTTATCCCAAGTAAACAATCAGCAAACTTAATGTTTTACTTACAATAAATATATGCCATATACTTAGCTTCTATAATGTCATCCCTCACTGCTTCTTCATGGCAGCTTCACAGAGACTGTGAAACAGATCATGGAAAGAAACTGATTTTACCACGTACGAAGTTAAAGTGAACCATGTATCACTTAGGGCATGGTGGCTCACGCCTGTCATCCCAGCACTTTGGGAGGCCGAGGCGTGTGGATCACGGTCAAGAGATCGAGACCATACTCGCCAACATGGTGAAACCCCATCTCTACTAAAAATACAAAAATTAGCTGGGCATGGTGGCACATACCTGTAGTCCCAGCTACTCAGGAGACTGAGGCAGGAGAATCGCTTGAGCCCGAGAGGTGGAGGTTGCAGAGAGCCAAGATTGCGCCACTGCACTCCAGGCTGGAGATGGGGTGACACTCCATCTCAAAAAAAAAAAAAAAAGAAAGAAATTAAAACTCTGGCCAGGCATGGTGGCTCACACCTGTAATCTCAGCACTTTGGAAGGCCGAGGTGAGTGGATCACCTGAGGTCGGGAGTTCGAGACCAGCCATGACCACCATGGAGAAACCCTGTCTCTAGTAAAAATACAAATTAGCCAGGCATGGTGGCAAGCGCCTGTAATCCCAGCTACTCAGGAGGCTGAGGCAGGAGAATCGCTTGAACCTGGGAGGCGGAGGTTGCGGTGAGCCAAGATCGTGCTATTGCACTCCAGCCTGGAACAAGAACGAAACTCCGTCTCAAAAAAATAAAAAATAAATGAAAACTCCACTGACCCTTTCAATATGTGGGCAGATCAATGTTAGATGCCAGTTTAAATCAGAGGTCAGCAAACTCTTTCTGCAGAGGGCCAGAAAATAGTTTTGGCTTGTCAACTCAAAGGTCTCAGTTGCAACTAATGAACTCTGCCATTTTGCAAAAGCATCCACAGACAATACATACGCACATAAGCACGGCTCTGTTCCACTGAAACTTTATTTATGGACACTAGAATTTAAACTCCATATAATGTTCAAACAGGTGGTGGACTGGACTTGACAAGTGGGCAGTAATTTCCTGACCCAGGGTCTGAATACAGATTCTGTTTTGACACATATTTATTTGCTGGCAATTAGGTAACTTCATTATTAATAATAAGTGAGAACAATAATACAAAATTTGCTTAAGGCTTCGTCTAAACTGCTGGTGTATAAATTTTTAAGACAAATTTTAAAAGTTACTTATGTCAAAATTAAATATACTACTAGAGGAACAAACTGGCCAAGTTTCATTTATTTCTTCACGTAACATTTTTACAGCTCACATACAGCAGGAAGCACACCTTTGCACATAATTGTGACATTAGCTTCACAACAGCATCTGCTGACTGCACTTCCAATCATAATATAGCAAGTGCAAGTTCACTTGGAAATGTACATTTATACACCTGATATAAATTAAAGATGGCTACACTATGATTCGTGATAGCAAAAGCATGACTTGAGGTTCCTTGACTAGACCGCTTGTTTAAGAGAAGTGTACCCAAGCATTTTAAAATGGCCATTTGGGGAACAGGCCAAAATATAAAATATCTATCATGTAAAATTTAACCATTTACCTTTTTAAAAAATAATCTTCAAACTTTAAACCTTTGTTACTGAATTGTTATATGGATATACATCATGGCAGCAAGAAACACATTTACTATAGGCTGTATTTTTGGCGACCGGCCAATTAAAAAACTTTGTTCATAAAGTAATATTACTTTTATTAAAATAAAAAAGCTAAATGAAGTATTTTCCTTCCACATTTAATGTGTTAGGTTGAGTTTAGTCCCCCTCCTCCCACAAGAAATCAGTCTGAGACTTAAGTGTTTAATCAAACCTATATTTGTAGTTTCTAAAATGCTGATCCACAGACCACTTTCTTGTTACACGTGTACCAATGAAAACAAAAGGCAAACAGAATCACTGCCATCCCTATGAAAGGAATGGTTCCTTTTCTAACATACTTTAAAAATATACATTTTACACTCCCTGCACCTCAACGAAGGCGGCAATGTAATAAATACACGGTTTATTTTGTCCTCCTCACTACCAGGCGCCTATCCACAAACTACCTGTTGTAAGCCCTCTCTTTTTTGGATTTCTCCAGGGCTTTGTCCATGGTCTTCTCGTTCTCCCCCCGGCACTTGGGACAGTACCACTTGCCCTTGGGTTTATGATTGAGCCCCACGCACGAGAAGTGGAACCACTCGATGGGACACTCGTCGTTGTCACAGCCGATCATCTCCCCGTAGGAGACCTGGTTGCACAGACAGTACGTGGGTTCGTTGGGGTCGATGGGGAGGTCGGCAGGGGACGCCTCCCGCTCCGCCTTGGCCTTGGAGCGCTTCTTCTTCTTGGAGGTCTTGGCCTTCTTCTCCTTGGGTGTGCCCGAGGCGCCGTCCTCGTGGTCGTGGTTGCTGGACGCGTTCTCGCGGTTCTCGTTGTTGCGCTGCCGCCGCGAGCGCTTACTGTTGGGCTTCTCAGCCTGCGCTGCCGCCTCGCCTTTGGGCCTGTCCGCGCCAGCCTTGCCGCTGTTGCCCGCTGTGTCGCCCAGCTCCTGCTGCGCCTCGAACAGCTCCACGTGGCTGTCCACCTGCCGCGTGCGGTTCTCCACCAGCTCCACCATCTGGCTCACGATCTGGATCTTCTCATCGCCCAGCTCCTGGCTGCGGATCAGCGCGCGCTGCACACAGTGCAGCATCCGCCGCTTCTGCGCCCCGTCGGTCTCGCGGCTAAAGCGCTCGTAGCACTCGTCCAGCTCCTTCAAGATCTCTGGGGGCAAGAAGGACAGGCATCACTCGCGAGCAGGACACCGGGACAACCCACACGGCCCCGGACCCGGGTCTACGAAGAGGGCCGGCAGGGGGCCCAGGGGCCAGCGCATGGCTTGCCCAGCCCACCAGCCACGGGTCCTCCAGGGCCTCTCTGTTCCTGTGCCCTGGAACTAAATGCAAATGCCAGAACAGCTCCCACAGGACAAGGAGCCGCTCCAGCCATCCCAGAGAACCCCAGAACAGTTCCCACGCACGGGTGACAATGTCCGAAGCCATTAAGAGGAAACATCTAAATGAGGTGCAGTGCTCGGGACCCAACCTGTATTAATACTTTCTATTAATGATTATGTCCTATACTGCCATAATTTTTACTCAAATGTTTCTATTTGAATACAATTATTAATATACATATAACATTATATATAAACATGGTATTTATTACATTATACACAATATACAAACGATAAAATATAAATTATTTGAATATTTCAAATAAAAAAGGTCTTTATTTTAACATACCAACATTTAGAATATCCTGTTAAATTAGAGAATGTGTATAAATTTATATAATAGCTCTCTATGATTTAAAGAACCAGGTTAACAGCAAAGGTCCAGGCTACTTTGTGACTTAGGTCCTCAGTTTCAGTTCCCACATTTATTCTAGCATGTTATTCCTCTGTATTAGTGAAGGCAAGAACAGTTCTGCCACAATAATCCAGAAAAACCTAGCTTTGCTTTATTACTATTATAACTGTTGTTATTATTATTTTAGGGACAAGGTCTGTCTCTGTCGCCCAGGTTGGAGTGCAGTAGTGCAATCTCAGCTCACTGCAGCCTCGACCTCCCGGGCTCAAGTGACCCTCCCACCTCAGCCTCCTGAGTAGCTGGGACTACAGGAGCACAACTGTGATGGGCCATTATTATTATTTTTTAACTGCAGTGAATGTACTAGTCTTGCTTTAAAACGAAGCTGGTAGATTTTACTTTTGCATCTACTGCTTAAACAAAAACATCTCCACATCTATTAAAGTCAATGGACTTTAAAATGCCATCAAAAAGAAAAGAAAACCTCTTCAGGATTTAAATATAAACCTTCTTGGGCACGTTAGAGGACAATGCATATGATTTTAAAGTGTAATTAGGCAATTTCTCAGGAAACAGCTGTTAAAAAAAATCTAGCTGAAATAATAGAAGTAAACAGTCTTGCCAAAAGGCTACTCAAACACACAGAAATTTCAGAGTTCTTTTTCCTCAAACAATAACCATTAAATTAAACAGTACCAGATTATTCTCCTAAAACCTTTTTGCAGTCTCTTTAAACAAGGCAACAACTTTTTTGTTGAGACGGAGTTTTGCTCTCGTTGCCCAGGCTGGAGTGCAATGGCACGATCTCGGCTCACTGCAACCTTGGCCTCCCAGGTTCAAGCGATTCTCCTGCCTCAGCCTCCCGAGTAGCTGGGATTACAGGCATGCAACACCATGCCCAGCTAATTTTGTATTTTCAGTAGAGACAGGGTTTCTCCATGTTGGTCAGGCTGGTCTCCCAACTCTCGACCTCGTGATCTGCCCACCTCAGCCTCAGAAAGTGCTGGGATTACAGGAGTGAGCCACCGTGCCAGGCCAACACTACTACTTGTAAACTAGGAAGTGTATGGGGAGGGGCTGTGAGTGGGAGGGACTGTCTAAAATGTTACCCCCTCCCTTTCCAGATCTTATCTCCAAATGGTTATAATATACATACCTAACACTAGAGTAAACATAAGAAGTTAGGCCAACGCTGAAGCTTCTCTAAATGGTATTATTTTCCAGAGTATATTCTCAAACCAGACAGCTCTGAAGACATTTCCTAGAGGAACAATGCAGGCTGCCTGCCACCAGGAGGAATGCCCTAGTCTCATATAGTCACTAATTATAAAAATAAATAGCTGTGTTCAACCTCTCCCAGTAATACCAATTTATCCAACTTATTTATCATAGGTGTTAAAATATGAATGCGTACCATTTATCTTTAAATGGATTTAGGGTTACAAAATGGTATCACTTCTTTTCATCAGTAATCAAAGTTCTAAAGACAATATTGTCATTTCATGGAAAAGAAAACTATCATATAAATTTAAAATTTAATAACATAGAGGTTATTTTACATCACAAGCAAGCTTCCATCCAGGTGAAGCCTAATTTGTGGGGAAGAGAAACAGATACCCCACTGAAAAATTACCAAGAAGTATTTCTGTTACCTAATATTTCTTTGATACCCCAAAGTATTTTATCAAAAAACCACTACGTACAAATATTTATAGACAGGGACAACACCACTGCGAAATAGGAAGCCATCCTTCCACTCTGCTCCTTGAATGCCAGCAACTCAGCTTCAGACACATTGCTACCTTTCTTCCAAACATACACCACACCAACATTACCATGGAAAGCAGCAACACATGGAATTTACAGATTAAATGAGATTGTAGCAACATTTAAATTGGTTTGTCCAATTATTTTAAATGTATTTTAATTTTACGTAAGGGTTGCACTGAAGTTCTTTATGAAGCGGACTTCCCAGGGGGTGGGTAGGTATTTTTATAATAATGTTTGAAAAAGAATTCAAGCAATCTCAAACACCATTTTAAGTCGATAAACTAATTATAATCCATGTTTACGAATTAACATACAACCGATGCCTACTAAGCAAAAGACGTCTGACTTCCTGCAGAGCAGGTCTGTAAAAACAAGCTTCGTCTTTCAGAACTACGCAGCAGAGCTCAGCATTTACAGCGAAGTCCAAGGAGCCGTGACCCTCGCGACAGATTCTCGCGCTTCTCAGCGCTCCCAGTTGCACGGCTCCAGTACTCCCGCAGGCGCGGCACTGTGATCTTTCCTGAAGCCAAGAAGTTCATCATCCTAGGTGAAACTGAAGCAAGCAGCAAGCCAGGCTCTCCCCAGCAACGACAGGAGAACAAAGTGGCTCCGTGAACTTTGCTGTCTTGACGGCTGGGACCCTGCACCCCGCCCCGCGCTTTTTTCTATCGTCGAACGATCAGAGTGGTCTCAGACCCTGCCTCCCTTCCGTCCGGAGCCCCAGAGTCACTCCACGGAGCCTGCCCGCCCCGAGGACAGCACCTTCCAGGAAAGTTCCCGCGCCGAGGGTCCCGCTCGTGGACGCAGCCCCAGTCACTCACGTTTCCCTGGCCACGCGCGGCCCCTCCCTCTGGTCAGCAGAGATGCGGCCTGGGACTGTCTGCGGGCCGGTCTCGCGGGTCGCGGCCCGAACTGCAGCCCCGGCCCCGAGCCCCCAGCCCCGGGGTCCCCGCTACTGCCATAGCTCCCCGCCCAAAAGTGGCCGTGCTGAGTGGGGAGAGGGGCCGGGGCGACACCAGCCGGCCCTCCAGCCAATGGGGAGGAAGCCAGCGGGCGACTCGCCGCGCCCCCCGAGAGCCGCCGCATATGGGAATCGCCGATTTGGAGGGCGGAGGCCAGAAGGAGAACCAACCACACCGCAAGGAGGAAGAGCACAGCCCGCCCCAGCAGCGACAAGGGCCAATCCGAGGCTGGAGGCCGAGCGAACCGAAGACGTTCAAATCAACCACCCTCCACCCCGCTCCTCCCCGAAAAAGAAAAAAGAAGACAGCGGAAACACAGACCCATGCCAGTTATTGCGCTACACCCGCCTTCATCCGCCTCAGCGACCAATCGTTCCGTAGGGGAATGATAAGGACATTCCACGAAGGACGTCACAGCCAACCACTGGGAGGCTGAGGCGGGACGTTCCACAATATGCTAATGAGATTCCTATAAAAGAAGCTGCGAAGCTACGTCTTGGATAGAGCGCGCAGGGGCGCCTTCCCGGTATGGGTATCTGGTACTTTCGGGGACGCCGATGGATTTTTTTTTTTTTTTTGCCCCCCACCTAACTCTTCCGTTTCCCTACTGCGTAGCCTTGTAAACATTAGTAAACTCCGAGTGGTGATCCACATTCAAAACAGAGCCCCCAAAGTCTTGACTGACCTCGCAGGAAACTTTCCCCAACAGCCAACAATTCCCGGCGGACACGAACTCGCCACCTCTCTCTCACACCCTGGGCGGCCAGGTCTGCAGAGAACGACCCATAGGTCCTCTCATCTGACACAATCCTCTCCAAGCCAGCGATCTACCCGCGCCCCCCCGCCGAGCGCAGCGCAGCGCAGATGGGCGCCTTCCCCGCCTCCGCTCCTCCCCTTCCCTTCCCCACAGCACTCAGAGAAAAACCCTCGTCCTCCGCAAACTACAACCGGCGGCGTCGACCCTCGCAGTCGGCCCCTACTCGGTGTCCAGTGCCAAGTGAGGGCCGGAGGGGACTGGGCGGGGGCGGCCGAGCTATCCCGAGCGGAGTACTACCCGGTACTTTACGTAACATTCGGATTGGGGACTGGGTGGCGGGCGGCGAAGAAGGGCCGGGGGAGCGGCGTTGCTCCGGACCGAGGCACCGGGTCCGCGGGAACCCCGGCCCACAGCTGCCCTCCTCCTGCAGCCACATCTCGGCGTCCTACAGCCCCAGGCGCCGGCACATCCCTCCATCTCGCGCCGTAATCTGCACCCCCTCCTAGAGGACGCGGCTTGAACCCGCCGCCCCCTCCCCCGCAGCACCCGCCTCATCACTTCACTACAAAGAGCGCTTTGGTCGCGCAGCCTTGCAGCGAGACCTCTCGCGCCTCCTTCCTCCTCCGTGTCCCGGGCTTTGCACACAAGGACCTTGGCGAATCAAAGGCGCTCCAGACCTTTTGTTCCTGCCCCTGCCGAGGGCCGCCGCTGCGGAGCCGGCCGCTTCCTCCGCTCCACGGCAGGACCGGGCCGGCTCCGCGGCGCGCCCGGACCCGCCGGGATGGAGGCGGCCGCCCCCGCCCATCCATCACCCGGCCGTACCTTGGTATTTCGCGTCGATCTCCCGCATCAGCGAGACATTTCTCTGCAAGTCGAAAGGCAGGGACTCGATGGAGTCCAGGTAGTCCTCCACATAGTTCACCAGGTGGAGCTGCTCCCCGTTGGCAGGACTCAACATGGTTCACCCCGGAGGTCCCCGGCGACTCGGCGCGGCTTTCCGCTTCCTCCACCCCCCGCCCCCCTGAAAAAATAGCACTGCAAAATGCAAAGCCCTCGCTCTCCCGGCGCCCCCCGCCGGCTCCTGCTCCGGACCGGCGGCTACATCTGCCGAGCCCGTCCGCCGCCTCCGGGTCCGCGGGTACCCCAGCGCCTGGGGGCGCGGGCCGCGGTGGCGGTGGCTCCCGGGCGCACGCCCCGGCCGGCGGCGCAGGCCCCCTCTCAGGCAGCGGGGCTGGCGCTGGGGGCCGCGCGTACGAGCGCGCACACACCGGCGGGAGAGGGCCCAGCGCCGCGGCCGCCGCCGCCCACCCGCCCACTGGGCTGGGGAGAAGAGAGGAGCGGAGCTGGTAGCAGGAAGGGGCGCGCTCCGCCGGGCGCCGAGCCGCACTTGTCCAACGTGGAAAACCCAAATACCAGTTTCAAACACTTGGGAAACATTCAGCCCCGCTGCGCAGCGCGCATGCGCCTCGGCCCCCTCCCCCGGCGACGGCCCCGCCCCCCGCCGCATTCACGCCCCTCACAGTCCCGGGCCCCAGGGGCTGCGGCCCGAGGCCGGCCCGCGCGGGGGCGTGGCCTTGCCTGTCACTTTTGCCAGGGGCGAGGGTCGCGGAAGGGACAGCGTCAGGGCCCCTGGAGTGGGGACAGCGGGCGAGGCGCAAACTTTACTAGGAGTTTTTGGCACTTGGAAGCAGAGCCCGTTGGGCGGCGCAGCACGCCCGCCGGGAAACGCAGGGGAGCGGCCTGCTTCGCTGAAAACCCGACCAGGACCTAACGGGCCGCGGGACAGCAGCCTCCGAGACCATGGCTCGCAACGACTACCAAAACCCGGTCCTCAGCCCCTGACTGTCTTCGTCCCCGCCCCACAGCGCGGTATAAGTACGGCCCGAAACAAAACTGGCAACCACAGTAGCCAATCCACTTGCCAACCTCACTTTGACAGCCCAATCACGATGAAGAGGAGGCGGGGAGCCCGTGAGTAATGCTCCTCGGACTCTTACTACTAGAAACCCAAGTCCTCCGGGAGGCGGAAGGAAGAGGAGGGCCGGGCACGGGCGGAAGTGGCGGTGCATGCGCACTGGCACGCTCTCGGTGTCCTCCGAGCTGAGGCCGCGGAGTGCGCGGGAGACCTACCCATTCCGCGGCGGGACCACCACTCCCAGCAGCCTAGGCGGCTCCCGCGCCTGCGCCATTCGTCACCGCCCTCCCTTTGTGTCGCCCCCCGGTACTCAGTTTGGAACGGCTTGGAGACAAAGGGGCACAAGAGGGAAGCTGCTTCCTAGTACCGAGCCCCATAAGAGGTGGATAGGCCCGAGGGGCGCCTTCCCTAGCCCTTATCTCTTCCCGCCCTGTGCCACGAACACCGCTCTCGGAGGCTGCTCCCCACATTTGGAAAGGCCGCCAACAGAATGCAGACATCCGGTCGGCCAGCGTCGTGAGGCCATTCGACTCCCCAACCGCCCTCCCCCGCACCCCGTCCCCATCGCCTCTCTGCCCTCCTGAAGCTCCCGGATTTTGGGCTTTCTGAGAAGCCCGGACGCCACGCGAGCCCGTTGCCTAGGCGACCGGCCCCGCGCGCCGCCCCGCCCCCTTCCGGCCAAAGGGCCGGCCCCTCCTGGGCGTGGCCTCGCGTCTTTGTGCATTGCCCGCCAGCGCTGCGGTTCTTAAGCGGCCTGGGCCTCGGCTTCGGCCTCCGCACGGCTGCGGTCGCCGCGGGTCCACTCCGGGGTGGACCCGAGAGCTGTGCTCGTCACGCTTGGCTGCCTGCTTTTCGCTAGTTTTCTTCCGCTTTGAACCCTGGTCTGTTTGCATTGGGTTTTTTTCACCAAGTCGGAGAACGGTGCCTTTTCAGTTTTCACCTTTCTCACCGGACTTTCTCTTTTCCGGAGAGCCGGGTTGGTGGTGCTACCTGTGTATTCCACGAACCTAAGTAAGCCCTTTCCCCAGCCCTTGCAGTGTTTCTGTGTCAGCTCCACGCCAGCGCGCTTCTCCATTTTTTCTTAGCCTCTTAATTTGGACAGGGTCGGATTTCAGCTTTTATCCACCGGGTTTATCCTGTTGCAAAGCAGAGTGCACAGCTTTAGACACAAAATAACTGCAGTTGAAATGGATACACATTCTCGTGGTAAGATTTGGAAACGTGGTATTTGATGGAACCCTGTTGTGACATCTAAAACTATTTGCATTTTTTTTAAAAAAAAGTATTCTGTGTAATCCAGTAAAAATTTGGATTCGTCCAGTATTTATAGAGTAGATTATTAACTGCAGTGGTGCTCATTCCAGCGCCCTGCAGGGTATTTTGTGCTATGGATGTGAGTACGGCAAAGAGACTGAATTGAGCTGTTTTGTACTTGGATTGTTCACGTTGGAACGTTGCTGCAATGATAAATAGATGGATACTCTTTACACTTTGAAGTGGGTTTAATCTTCACTTTTAAGCCCCTTCATCTCACCTACACATCAGGAGAGCTTTTGCTTTGATATTTGGGGAAATGGCTGTTATTTTACTTACAGATCACGCTATTCTAGTCTTGGCCCAGTTAAAAGCAAATGAATACTTTAGTTTCTACAAGATTTATTGGCCACTACTTGGTCTGCACTAAAGACTGTAACACCTGGCCGGACGCGGTGGCTCACGCCTGTAATCCTACCAGTTTGGGAGGCCGGGGTGTGGACTGCCTGAGCTCAGGAGTTCGGGACCAGCTTGGGCAACATGGTGAAACCCTGTCTCTACTAAAAATAGAAAAAAATTAGCAGGGCATGGTGGCGTATGCCTGTAGTCCCAGCTATTCTGGAGGCTGAGACAGGACAATCACTTGAACCCAGGAGGTGGAGGTGGCAGTGAGCCGAGATTGCACCACTGCACTTCAGCCTGAGCAACAGAGCAAGACTCTATCTCCAGAAAAAAAGAAAAAAAAGACTATGACAAGATAACATTATGTGGAAACAAACATTACGTCGAATAGAGAGTATAGAGGGAGTACAAAGTTGAATAAGGAAAATTACGCCTTTCCCTCTAAAAGCATGTAATTTGAAAGTACAATAGTAAGAAATAGACCGGTTCTTCTATTCCTAGCAATCATTGGCTCTAGAATGAATAGTGTTTATCTGAACTCAAGAATAAAGTTGGAAGTAATTTACCCCTTACAAAGATAAGATGGAGTTTTAACCTAGGTTATCTTTTTTTAAAAAAAATCACAATACAGTACAATCTGAATAATGAATTTGTTCCTCTCTTGTTATGTATTCTCTTCACATACATATAAACCAAAAAGGCATCTTGTGCATTCAACAAGCAATATTGACAAGTGTCTACCATGTGCCAACTACTGGTCTGTGTGCTGGGGATACAGTAGTAAAAAGGTTTTTGGAGCTTTACATTCCATAAAACTTAGCCCACCCCTTGGGATAAAAAGTCAAAAAATATTTTATCTTCTTTGGAACAAACTTAGAAGACCAAGCAATAAAACATAATTAACTGTGATAACGAATTTTAAATGTCATTGAAGAAAGGTGCTTAATTTTGAAGATACGTTGTAGAATCTTGTCTGTTTCAGTTTTGTTTCCTGTGGAGTATTGCAAAAATGGATGCTAAAACTTTTCTGTAAAGCAGAAATTTCAAATGGATTTAAAAAATAAACATTTAAAAATTAAATTTTTTTCTAAAATTATATTTCCAGACTAATTGAAAATGCTTAAACCTGTGAGAGTCAGATATAAGAGATGAACATACAATTCGTTTTCTTTTTTTTTGAGACGGAGTCTTGTTCTTGTCACCCAGGCTGGAGTGCAGTGGCGTGATCTTGGCTCACTGCAACTTCCACCTCCTGGGTTCAAGCGATTCTCCTGCCTCAGCCTCCGGAGTAGCTGGGATTACAGGTGCCCGACACCATGCCCAGCTAATTTTTGTATTTTTAGTAGAGACACAGTTTCGTCATGTTGGCCAGGCTGGTCTCGAACTCCTGACCTCAGGTGATCCGCCCACCTTGGCCTCCCAAAGTGCTGGGATTACAGGCGTGAGCCCCCACGCCTGGCCAAGCATAGAATTCTTTAAGTTTCAAAGTGCTTAAAAAATAAATGCAAACTCATTCATCTTAAACTTGAAAACCCCTAAACCATATGCTACCATAATCAACTCTACTTCAGATTTACAAGATTTTGCCTTGAAAGAAAATGTGATACCGAGAACTGGATTTTGTTATTGTTGTCATTAAGGACTAAGAAATGGCATTAATGATATTTTGGAATCATTAACACACTTCCTTGTTGTAAGCTAGATTGGAGAGGGAGGTGACTTCAATTAAATGGATCCTCTTTTTAGGTATATATGGTGTATTAGGGTTCTCTAGAGGGACAGAACTAATAGGATGGAGATATATATATATAAGTCTATTAAGTACTAACTTACATGATCACAAGGTCCCACAATAGACTGTCCGCAAGCTGAGGAGCAAGGAGAGCCAGTCTGAGTCCCAAAACTGAAGAACTTGGAGTCCGATGTTCAAAGGCAGGAAGCACCCAGCACGGGAGAAAGATGTAGGCTGGGAGGTATGGTAATGAAGACCATTAGCAATCTATTTTACTTTGCCTTAATATTCAACTTGGAAATATTCAATATGCAAAAAGATCACATTTCTAGCCATCATTAGGTATTGACTTATGTTTATCCTTGTTTTGATGATCCCCCAAAGCCTTAAGAAAACAGAATTGGCTGCTGGGCACGGTGGCTCATGCCTATAATCCCAGCACTTTGGGAGGGCGAGGGGGGTGGATCACCTGGGGTCGGGAGTTCGAGACCAGCCTGACCAACATGGAGAAATCCCATCTGTACTAAAGATACAAAATTAGCTGGGGGTGGTGGCACATGCCTGTAATCCCAGCTACTTGGGAGCGTGAGACAGGAGAATTGCTTGAACCCAGGAGGCATAAGAGAGAGGCAGGAGAATCGCTTGAACCAAGGAGATCATGCCATTGCACTCCAAGAAAAAAAAAAAAAAAAACAATTGGCCAGGTGTGGTGGCTTAGGCCGGTAATCCCACCACTTTGAGAGGCTGAGGTGGGTGGATCACTTGAGGTAAGGAGTCCCAGACCAGCCTGGCCAACATGGTGAAACCCCGTCTCTACTAAAAATACAAAAATTAGCCGAGTGTGGTGGCACACCGCTGTAATCCCAGCCACTCGGGAGTCTGAGACGGGAGAATTGTTTGAACCTGGGAGGTGGAGGTTGCAGTGAGCCAAGATCGCACCACTGCACTCCAGCCCGGGTGACAGAGCGAGACTCCGTCTCAAAAATAAATAGATAAATACGTAAAAATAAAAATGCAAAAATTAGCTGGGCAGGGTGGCGCACACTTGTAATCTCAGCGACTGTGGAGGCTGAAGCAGGAGGACTGCTTGAACCAGGAGGCAGACGTTGCAGTGAACCCAGATCAGGCCTCTGCACTCCAGCCTTGGTGACAGAGCAAGACTGTCTCAAAAAACAAACAAAAAAAAAAACAGAAAAGAAAAAAAAAAAAGGAGAAAAAACAATAGAATCACTGCCAGTGAGGGGCTAAAAACATTACGTGAATTTTATGAAGACAGAAGATGCTGTCGTTAATTTAAAAATCATGATGTTCTATGAACAATTCAAATATGCCAGATGTTCAGATTCATGTGCAGATTGGATCTTCAGTGTTACTAAGCTGCTTTCAGAATCTGTGCTCCAGTTATTTCCTTGAATCCATGTGTTCTCACAGATTGCAGCTGAGCTTTTTGTTAATTTGCTTTATTTACTGGCACATCTAATATCTGAATCAGCTTTATCAGGTATTTTACTATTCACATTTCTTCCCACCTGCTCAAGTAATCCCTTCTGTAAGGGATTCATTCATCAACATTCAACAAGCCCTTTTCTTTCTTTTTAAATTTTTTTTTCCAGCCACAGCAAAACAAAACGACAACAACAAAAACATAAAACCCAAGTCCTTTTCTGAATTTAGTGCAGGGCACAGTGAGAAGTTCAAAATAATGTACAATTTAAGATACTCGGGGAGATAAATATACACACAGCACTAGAAAGTTACAAAATAACATAAGGCAGTAAAGAAGTGATAATATTCAGGAGAATTTAGAGGAGTTAGGTAAGATAAGTGGTTAGCATTGATGTAGACAATATGGTCTCCTAATTCTAACATTTTAACCTTATTAAATTAGACCATAGATTACATTAGACTACAGTTAGCTTGAAACAGAATTGCAGAGTTGGACTTCAGGATATTGAGAAACTACTCTAGGTACACACTTGTTTGTCTCTACTTAAACCTTTGCTTTTTAATAAAACACCAAAGCAAACTAAAAAAAAAAAAAAAAACAGAAAAAAATAACAACAACAGTAAAAAGCAGGAACCTCTCCTGTTTTAAGAACTGGAAAAGCAAAGGGGACTTTTTCTTTTTTTGAGACATTGTATTGCAAGACACCAATAGAGGCACCTTTTTTTTTTTCAGATGGAGTCTCCCTCTGTTGCCCAGGTTGGAGTGCAGTGGCATGATCTCAGCTCACTGCAACCTCCACCTCCTGGCTTCAATTGATTTTCCTGTCTCAGCCTCCCCAGTAGCTGGGACTACAGGTGCACGCCACCATGCCCGGCTAATTTGTGTATTTTTAGTAGAGACAGGGGCTTCACCGTATTGGTCAGGCTGGTCTCGAACTCCTGACCTCAGGTGATCTGCCCAGCTCAGCCTCCCAAAGTGCTGGGATTACAGGCGTGAGCCACGGCGCCTGGCCCAATAGAGGCATATTTGTCAAGATAATGTGAGTAACTTTCAGAATGTTTTTGTTCTCAAGATACTTGATCATGGAACTTTTAACCTTAAGATGAATCACAAGCAGACATTTCTGCTACACATACCTGATGAATGTAGTTTCCTAGCTTTGGTCATTTCATCCAGAGACCCCAGGAAAGTGTTGAAGTGCAGACATGCTATGTGTGGTGGGGGGGGATACACGCTGTGTATTGGAGTGCAGATGTAGTGTGTGTTGGAGTACACACTGTGTATTGGGGTGCACACTGTATTGGGGTGTAGATGTGTGGGGGCCCACACTATATTGAGGTGCACATTGCATTGGGATGCAGATGTGTTTGCTGGGATGCACACGTGCTGTGTTGGGGTGCACACTGTACTGGGGTGCAGACATGGTGTTAGAGTGCAGTTTATTGGGGTACACACTGTGCATTGGTGTGTATACTGTACTGGGGTGCAGACATAGTGTGTGCTGGGGTGCACACTGTATTGGAATGCTGATGTGTGTGCTGGGGTGCATCCTGTGTATTGGGGTGCACTTATTGGGATGCAGACTGTGCTGGGTTGCACACTGTGTATCGGGGTGCACTGTTGCGATGCTGACGGGGTGCTGCAGTGCACACTGTATTGGGGTGCAGATGTGTGTGCTGGGGTGCACACTGTATTGGGGTGCTCACGTGTGTTATGGGGTGGACACTGTGTATTAGTGTGTTGACCTGCGGTGTGCTGGGATGCACACGTGCTTCGCTAACAGGCCAGGGCCCGGCAGCAGAAGCTTGCGCTGTAAACGCTCCCCCGGCGCCGCGCACACAGGTCCAGGCTTGTACCGGGCGCACACGGACGCCTCGCAGGACCTGGGCTAATAAGGAGAGGAGATCGGCACGGTCCCGCCTCTTCCTACGGCCTGCCGGCGCGGCACCGCCCTCCTCCCGCCACCCCTGGCCTTCCCCGCCCCCACCCCTTCGGGCTCTGGTTCTCCACCCTGGCGGCGGGCGACCAGAGCCAGGCCAGAAGCAGGCTACCTGAGGACCGCTTCCGGGAGTGGGCGTGGCCCCAAGGGCGTAGGCGGGGCGGGGCCGTGCTGCTTTTGCGCGCTGGGCCGCGTCCCTGGTGTGGTTCCTGTCTCCGCCCAGTCGTAGGCTCTGGCCGCTGACATGCTGAGGACGCGCGGCCGAGGCCTGGGCGCCCCGCTGCTCCAGGCCGCGCTGGGCCTCGGGCCGGCTGGGTGGCACTGGCCTGAGGGCCGGGCGGCGAGCGGGGGACGCGGGCGGGCCTGGCTGCAGCCCACGGGCCGGGAGACGGGCGTGCAGGTGTACAACAGCCTCACTGGAAGGAAGGAACCCCTAATCGTGGCGCACGCCGAAGCCGCCTCCTGGTGGGCCGCGCGGGACTGGGGCACGGGCGGGGGGCCGAGCGTGGCGGAGACTTCCCACGGCTGAACGGGATCTGGGCTCGGGGAGGGCGTTTAGGAAGCTGCAAGGAGGGCGTCGTTCTAGAAGCTGGGAATGCGCAGTGCATTTGCAGGTTTGGGTATGAATTGAGCAAGTATGATAAACCCCGGCTATTCATCCCCCAGAAGTGGTTACTTTAAAAATTATATGATAATTATAACTGAGAATCCAAAGTCCTTTCTTACAAGTATGTTCCACACGATGGATGTTAACTTGTTTTTCAGGTATAGCTGCGGACCAACTGTATATGATCATGCGCACCTTGGCCATGCTTGGTGAGTTTCCTGGATTTGAATTTTCAAAGGACCATTTATTTTTGAAAGCCTTTTACTGATTTCTTTTATCTCTTAAGTGGCAACTTAGGGATGTAGAATAATTCCTACATTCTGGGCATTGTGGGAGATGTTACAACCTCGTTTGGTTCTTACAGTGATTCTGAGCACTCATTTTACAGGTGAGAAAACTCAGGGAGGCAATGTGGAGCCCTGTAAAATGACCCGTTTTGGAACTGGATGTTTTTTGCTGGGTTTGGTGACATCAAGAGGCTTTGCGGGGTCCCAGGATCCTGCTGGTCAGTCATTCCCGGGCCCCACTTCTTAGCTTTTCAGCACTGGGCAAGTCACTTTATTGCTTTGAGTCCTGGTTTCTTCATCTTTGTGATGGGAATGATAATTTGGATCTTATAACAATTTTAGTAAATAATGCCCATAAAATGCTGCTTAACACAGTACCTCACATGTGAGAGATGTCACAGGGCTCAATAGTGATTAACTTTCCTAAGATGACACGTTGAGGAGGTATTGGAACGGGGGTGAGGCTTGGTTTACCTGACTGCCAAGTAGTTGCTCTCTTGACCTCTTAACCATAGATGTACTGCCTCCTACATTTGCCAAAATTACCACTTTTCCTAATATTTTGTATATTTACAAAATATAGTGTACAGAAATTACATATTGTAGATTCTTTAAAACTTAGTATTGTTCAGTCCTAGACTAAAAGGAAAAAGTTACATTTACTCTGTATACTTTTTGTTTTTCTTTTTTTTGAGACGGAGTCTCTCTCTTGTCTAGGCTGGAGTGCAGTGGTGCAATCTCGGCTCACTGCAGCCTCAACCTCCCAGGTCCAGTTGCCGTCTCCTGGCAGCGATTCTCTTGCCTCAGCCTCTGGAGTAGCTGGGATTACAGGCATGTACCACTATGCCCAGCTAATTTTTGTATTTTTAGTAGAGACGGGGTTTCAACATGTCAGCCAGGCTGGTCTTGAACTCCCGACCTCAAATGATTCACCTCCCTTGGCCTCCCAAAGTGTTGGGATTACAGGCATGAACCACCGTGCCCAGCTTACTCTGTATACTTTAAATGTATATATGTCACGGAGCAAGATCGGAGCCTTTTTTTGTGTTTTCTTATAACAAAAATAAAATCATCTAGGAGTCATTTTTCCCCTTTACTTTGGGCTAACATACTGCTAATTATCAAAAGCATATTTCGACATCTTTTTTGAATTATAAAATATGTTGGGGAAATGTTAAAAACAAAACCCCCAACCTGGAAAACCTTTCCACAAAGGTAGAAGAGAAAGAAAAGAGAAAGAAAACAGTTCTGTTACTTGAATAAGCCTTAAACCAGAAGGGGATGAGCTAAAATAACTGCAGAGACAGAAAGAAATCTCATCCTTCTATAGAGCTTTGAGGACACAACCTGTCTCAGTCTGTGAGTCTGCTATAACAAAATACCCTAAAATGGATGACTTATAAATAATATAAATTTCTTTTTTTCTGGGACTGGGAAGTCCAAGATGAAGGCACCAGCAAATTTGGTGTCTGGTGAGGGTCTGCCTGCTGTGTCCTTACATGGTAGAAGGTAGAGGGAATTCTCTGAGGTCTCTTCTCTAAGGGAATTAACCCCTGTCATGAGCTCTCTGCTGCCATGACTTCATCACTCCCAGAAGCTCCACCTCCTAAAACCATCACACTGGGGGTTAGGGTTTCAACCATGAATTTGGAGTGAAGACAGACATTCAGACCATAGCGTAACCCATTGCTTCAGGTGAGTTACAGTGTGGAGTCAGATGATAAGGTAGGCCCATCTCCTCCCGGGACACTGGCAAATGGGGCATCATTTTCCTTGATTACATTTCAGAGGTGGGTCCCAGGTTTTGAAATTTTCTTGAGTTGTAAAACTGCCAAGAGGTTTATTTAGCCATTTAAAAGATTGGCATGCATTTGAAGAGGACTGAGGAAGAAATCCTAAAAGTTGTTGGGGAGAGAATCTCTTTTCATTTCCAACTAGGATAATCAAGTCTTGCAGTTTTAATTTGTATAATATTTACCTTTATGAATACAGAAATGAATACACATCTTAAGTGCGCAGCTGAATACATGTTATAAGCTGTGTCCCTACGGGGCCTTCCCAGGGGCTGGTGGGAGCTGGGACTCTCCCCTTGACCACCTTCCTGTCAGCCTGGTCAACCCCTCCAGGCCTTCGCTGGGCTGGCCTGCCCCACCTCCCTCGCCCTGTCTCAGCTCTCCTAGCATTGTACTCCTTCAGTGGTTATTTATGCAGCCATCTGACGTCGCTAGCATGATCTAATTATTTCAGCCCCAGCAGGGCAGGAATCCACACGGTGCCTGCGGCAGAAAGGTAATATTTGAGCAATGGGTAGGACTCAGTTCACTGGAAAGAGACACCCTGAAAAATAGCCTCCACCATTTCCAGAAGAGGTCAGAGGGATGAAAAGCCTGTTTGGGGAAAACAAACAGACCAGTTTGGTGCTAGTGGGGAGGAGCAGGGGAAGGGATAGGGCGTCAGTTGTAGCCAGACTGGGGAGGGTGCTGCGTGGTCTGGCCCAGAGAGTTTGGATTTTATGCCATGGTAGATGGAGTCACACTGGAGCATTCTGAGGGAAGACTCTTAGCAAACGAATCATTTCAGCAGTCACCCAGGTGAGCACACTCACCCAGTGGATGGAAAAAACGGGGCAGAAAGAGTCGGGCTAATGGTCTCATGGTTCATGGTGGAGTCACAGAAGCAAGTAGAGGTCTCCTGATGCCACTTTCTTCTGACTCGGCTGCCCGGCACTTGCAAGGGGTGTGTGTGTGTGTGTTTGTGTATAGAGTGGCCCCTGTGGTCACAGCCTGCCTGCAGGGTCTCAGGGTCTCAAGTTGCTCATGGCCCTGCATTCTGCCAGCTCTGCCAAGCTGTGGAGCCTCTGCTGTCTCCAAGGGCAGTTCCGGGAGTCAGCCTGGGCTCCTCTGGGCCAAGCAAGGGACTTGAGTCTTGTTTTCATTTGCTTTCGGTTCCTGTAATTTTTTTCTTGTAAATCTCACATCTTTAAGAGTCTTTCCCAACTTGAGGTGAATGAAGAGCATGGTGATGAGAATGGTAATAATAGCTTGTGCTTTTAGAATTCATGCTGCTCAGGCAGTAAGACTGGACAGCAGTCCTGTGGGGTGGTGGGATTTTTGCCCAATTTATAAGCAAGCAGACTGAGCTGTAAGAGGTTAATTATCTTGTTGAGAAATTTTGAAGATAGTTTTGTCCCTGGAATCAAGATTTGGTCTCAGCTGTGTTTGGGGAGGGGGCGTGTGGGAGGTGAAAGTGATACAATAACATGGCTAGGATTCCCCCACACTAAGAGAAAACAATTTTATGAACTAAAATTTAGAGAGGCCACATGGATAGCAGAGGTGAGCGTGACATTAGATAACCTTGAGTTTTAAGGTTACTTTTATGGGAAAACAGATTCTTGAGATGCTAAGTAGATTTTAAACCCCTTTAGTTTTACAAGTCTGAATTACCCCAGTGTAGTATGTAAATAAGCTGGCATTTTAAAATACCCTATACTAGCGTATGCATTCTTAGGAGTAATCTTATATGGTTTCAGTGGAATTGTACTTGTTTTGATTTGGTATTTGCTTCTGTCTGTTTTGTCATAGTGAAAAGTTAGAATTACTCGAGAACATGAACAAGAATGGTGAAAACACTATCTTAACTGGGAGATTGTATTATGAGTGAATTTTTATGCAATTAAATAGACTTAAACTCACTTAACAACTCCAAAATTAAAAATGCTAATATTATGTCCTGAAATTGATGCAATACCTTTGTCAGTTTCTCCTGAGAACTCTTGTGGCCCAGGCCCTGGTGTCATCGGTGGGAGAGAGTTTCCTTGTACCTGCTCCGCTGAGCTGTCCATTGTGTTACACAGTGGAAGTTATGAAGCAGCATGTTAAAATGTAATGGATTTTTTACAAAGATAACTGATGACTTTGTGTATGAAAGACATCCTGACACTTTCTTTCTTTCAGCTCGTATGTTAGATTTGATATCATTCGAAGGATCCTAACCAAGGTTTTTGGATGCAACATAGTCATGGTGATGGGTATTACAGATGTAGATGACAAAATCATCAAAAGAGCCAATGAGGTAAGTGGAGAAGAGCTACATTTATTGATAATGCCATTGGTTAGTGTTCTGAGCCCTTCCTGAAAGTGGTTCTTGGACGGGCGTGGTGGCTAACGCCTGTAATCCCAGCACTCTGGGAGGCCAAGACAGGTGGATCACTTGAGGTCAGGAGTTTGAGAGCAGCCTGACCAACGTGGTGAAACCCTGTCTCTACTAAAAATACAAAAATTAGCCAGGTGTGGTGGCAGGCTTCTGTAATCCCAGCTCCTCAGGAGTTTGAGGCAGGAGAATCACTTGACCCTGGGAGGCAAAAGTTGCAGTGGGCTGAGATTATGCCACTGCACTCCAGCCTGGGTGACAGAGACTCTGTCTCAAAAAAAAAAAAAAAAAAAGGAAGGTGGTTCTCGTTTGCATTTTACAAGTAGTTCTCACATCTTACTGTCCATGTGTGGCCAGTGGGT
The DNA here is from genome assembly GCF_002776525.5 of Piliocolobus tephrosceles. NCBI lineage: Eukaryota > Metazoa > Chordata > Mammalia > Primates > Cercopithecidae > Piliocolobus > Piliocolobus tephrosceles. Next base: position 3,301,366 of record NC_045455.1, read on the forward strand.
GTAATCTGAGACATGAAAGAGTGGTGGGTCAGCAGGACATCTTTGGTGTCCTAGTAAAGGAAGTTCACATCTATCGTATTGTGTATTGTGATCGCTGAAGCCTTTTCTGTGGCCTTGTGTCATTACCTCCTTCTGTGGTCATCTGGCTCAAATCTTACTCCCCGCCGGCCCCTCAGCCTCCAAGGGAAATGACTTGACTTTCTCTTTACTGAGGGAACCAGGACCGCTGTTTGGACATATTCATATTTGTGCTAATAATGCCTTTGGTGTCCGTGTCTTTACAGTTGAAAAGGACTTTTTGTATCTATTACTATTTCAGCCTCAGAACAACCCTGTGTGCTGCGCAGAGCAGACCTTACTGTGCTTTTTAAAACACATTTTATTCCATATTAAAAAAATATTTGAAGTGATTTGAGATCTACAGAAAAATGACAAGAATAGTGCAGAGATGTCCTGCAGCCACCCTGGGTTTCCTCGTGGCCATTGTTGCGCTGCATGGGGCCATCATCTCTCTGTTCTAGACTCTTCCCACCAGGCCGCCCTGCCTCTCTGCACACGCCATGCAGGCCTTCAGAGCAAGGTCACTGGTTCTCGAGGCCCGCACAGCCCTCCCAGTCAGGAGCCGGACATTGATGCAGTGTGCTGGTGTGGGTAACATGGACGTCAACCCACGGGTGTTGTCCCTGTCCCCCAGCGCCTCTTTCTTTTCTGTCCCAGAACCCGTTCCAGAGTCCTGTTGTCTCCTCGGTCTCCTTCAGTCTTCAGTGGTTCCCTGTCTCATGTCCTTGGCAGTGTCCAGGATTATAGGACTTTGATTTTGTAGGTAGCCCTCCACTCAGGTTCATTGGATGTGTCCCCATCTTGCAAAAGAGTCAAGAGGTTAAGGTGATCGCATCTTGAGGTTGTACAGACCTTCAGGGGCAGGACTGCTCCCAGGGTCTGACTTCAGCTATCTCCGGGCAAGTCCCCCAGCCAGGTGGGAACGGCCTGCACACTTGTGGCGGGTAGCAGAAGTCTCTTTCCCGTGCAGGCTGAGGGCCCCACGAGTCTGGCCCACGCCTGGAGTGTGGCGCCTGGCAGGCTTTAGGAAGACACAGTGGATGAAGTTGTACAGGTAGTTGGGACGTTGGAGGCACCTCCTCAGGCTCTCCCTGATGGCCGGGGGCCAGGGCCCCGCACATTGCTTCTACCAGAAGAGCTTTGGTGGGTCCTTTGGCTTTACCTGATGGCGAGGAAGACTTTTCCTAAAGAAGCCGTTCTGATGAAACGCTGTTGCTGTTTGCCCCACATGCTGTCTTGTGTCGGCTGTCTCCATTGTGGGTGCTTCTTCTAATCACCATTTTCTCTGGACATTTTTGCCCATTTTCACAACTCACTGTGGTTTAGCATACAAGACAGTCTGTTCATTTGTGTGTTAGTTAGGATGACTGGCTGTTTCCTTTTCCTGAATCTGATGAAGGAATTTAAGTAAAGCTGACCTGATTTTGATGTGAACAGTTATCCTAGACGAACTGTAGTCTTGTGATACCTTTGCCAGTTAGCACTGCTTTTACCAGCTTTTGTTACAGTGGAAATGTTCTAACATACATGAAGTAGAGAGAAGAGCATATGAACCATGCACCTGTCACCGGCGTCCGTGGTCAGCACCTGTTCCACCCCTGTTCTCTCTGTTTTGGTGGAGATCACCTGTGGAGTGTCCAGTGGTGGGCTGCTCTTTGGCAGTTTAACACTCCAAGAGCATATTTTTCCATTTCGTTTTCTAATGTGGTGCTTTTCTGAAGTCTGGCTAATTAGACGGTGTTTGTCTTAGTCTGTTTTGTGCTGCTATAACAGAACACCACAGACTGGGTAATTTATAATGAATAGAAATGTATTTGCTCACTGTGCTGGAGGCTGGAACACTAGGATCAAGGTGCCAGCATCTGGCAAGGACCCTCTTACTGCATCTTCCCATGGTGGAGGGCAGGAGGTCAAGGGGAGAGAAAGAACTCCTGCCAAAAGCCCCCTGCCCCCACCCCTCCTTTTTTTTTTGTTTATTCTTTGGAGACAGCGTCACACTGTCGCCTAGGCTGGAGTGTAGTGGTGTGGTCATAGCACAGTGCAGCCTTGATCTCCTTGGCTCAAGCAGTTCTCCCATCTCAGCCCTCCTAGTAGCTGGGACTTAGCTGTGCACCACCACACCTGACTAGTTTTTTTTTTTTTTCTCACTATTTTTAGTAGAGATGAGGTTTCACTGTGTTGCCCAGGCTGGTCTCAAACTCCTGAGCTCAAGCAATCCTCCTGCCTCGGCCTCCCAAAGTGCTAGAATTACAGATGTGAGCCACTGCACCTGGCTGGAAAGCCCTTTTAAGAAGGCATTAAGCCCATCCACGAGGGTGGGGCCCTCAGGCCTAATCACTTCTTCAAGTTCTCGCCTCTTAATACTGTTACAAGGGCAAATAAGTTTCAACATGAATGTCTGACAAACATTCAAACCATAGCAGTGTTTCTGGCGCTTTTTAAAAAGAACTTGCTGGATTTTTTTTTTTTTTTTTTTTTTTGAGACAGAATTTTACTCCTGTTGCACAAGCTGGAGTGCAGTGGTGTGATCTCATCTCACTGCAACCTCCACCTCCCAGGGTCAAGCGAGTCTCCTGCCTCAGCCTCCTGAGTAGCTGGGATTACAAACACCCACCACCGTGCCTGGCTAATTTTTGTATTTTTAGTAGAATGGGGTTTCGTTGGCCAAGCTGGTCTCGAACTCCTGACCTCAGGTGATCCGCCCCCGCCTTGGCCTCCCAAAGTATTGGGATTACAGGTGTGAGCCACCATACCTGGCCTGGATTTCTTTTTTTGAAAAAAAAATTACATATACATACTTTTTTAAGTCAGTGAGATATGAATTATAGCATTTGTCTGTCATTGTGGCTTCCCTTCCTCTTTAACCTCCGTCACACCCACGCGTCTTCCTTTTGTGAAATGGGATGGAACTAGTGACTAAAGATTTGGATTGGAAGTCAGAAGCCACCTTTGGGCTGGGGCGTTTATCTGAAAAGAGGCTGAACTTTGTCATTTGTTGAGTGAACAGAGCCTTCTCTTGTCTCTTAGGCATGAGTCAGAGGAATGGTGTGAGGTCCTTGGGGAACGTTTGCACTGAGGTCGCTGTCTTCCTATTTTCTACTGATGTGTCTTTCTCATCACTGGGTAGTCTCCCACCGTGTGGGACTGTTGAGCAGTTTCAGCCTTTTCCCAGTTGCTATTTGTATTGCTTCTGGCTGTTAAAAAGAGTGCTGCTATGAACATACATGCTTTTGTTTCGTTTTCTTATATTTCCTGTGACTGGGCGCAGTGGCTCACGCCTGTAATCCCTATACTTTGGGAGGCTGGATCACTTAAGCCCAGGAGTTTGAGACCAGTCTGGCCAACACGGCAAAACCCTGTCTCTACGAAAATACAAAAAATTAGTTGGGTGTGGAGGTGTGCACCTGTAATCTCAGCTACTCGAGAGGCTGAGACACGAGAATCGCTTGAACCCAGGAGGTGGAGGTTGCAATGAGCTGAGATCATGCCACTGCACTCCAGCCTGGGCCACAGGGTGAGACTCCGTCTCTAAATAAAAAGTTAATTTTCCAAAGCAGAATTGCTAGGTCAAAGGGGAAACAGTTTATTTGATATCTTGCAACTGAGAGTCAGATCATTTGAGAGACTGGCAGTGCTGGAAATCGGCTCCCACTTTAAACATATTTCTTCACATCCTTACCCCCAGCCTGTAAGAGTCTGGTAGGCTGGATTTAGAAGGCAAGTGCGTGATGTCTAAGGCTGTGCATGAATGCGTAGTCACCAGGTAACCCTCAGCAGAGGTGGTGTTTGGAAATGCCCCACTGGTAAAGAAGGAAGGTCAGCGGTTCAGGGCTTTCACCTGCCGTCGGGGCAGCCAGAGCCTGAAACAAAGGCACTTGGTAGCTTCGTGCCTCTCATGAATCTTCAGGATCGGAAAGAATTGTGTCAGTCCCCATGTCCTGGTGGCAGGGAGCTGGTAGAGGCTGAGACACCAGCTGAGTTCTGGAGGGAGCCCCGTGGGACAGAGAGGGAGCCCGCAGGGGATGGGAGGAGAGGTGAGGACTCAGTGTACTCGAAGGGTGTCATGGAGGCGATGGGGAAGGTGGGGCAGGAACATTACCATCAGAGAAGTGGGACAAGGGCCCTGAATCCAGGGAGGAGAGAACTGCAGGAAGGAGGAGGTGGCCAGCATGGTAAAGGGAGGAAGAAGCAAGAGTTAATTTTACAGATGCCATGAAGAGGGATTGGTTGTTAACTTTTTAAAAAATGTTATGATTAGAATGTGAAAAACTTGGTAGAATTGGTGTAAACATTCTAACTGTAGAGAGTATTTATTTAATTTTTGAACCAGAGAATTTCCGTACTTGGTACACAGCAAGATCCTAAGATGGTATTGAATAGTTTCTTTCCTTAAAATAATGTCTGACTTCAATGTAATAAAACATGTATCTGAAACCCATTGTTATGAAAACATCTGTTTTTTAGTATTTAGTGAAAAGGTAATTCTTTAAGAAATGCAAATCAAAACCACAATGAGATAACACCTCACGCCAGTTAGAATGGCGATCATTAAAAAGTCAGGAAACAACAGATGCTGGCGAGGATGTGGAGAAATAGGAACGCTTTTACACTATTGGTGGGAATGTAAATTAGTTCAACCATTGTGGAAGACAGTGTGGCGATTCCTCAGGGATCTAGAACCAGAAATACCATTTAACCCAACAATCCCATTACTGGGTATACCCAAAGGATTATGAGTCATTCTACTATAAGGACACATACACATGTATGTTTATTGCAGCACTGTCCACAATAGCAAAGACTTGGAACCAACCCAGATGCCCATCAATGATAGACTGGATGAAGAAAATGTGACACATGGAATACTGTGCAGCCATAAAAAAGGATGGGTTCATGTCCTTTGCAAATAAATAAATAAAGCAAGAATAGGAAAAGTCTATAAAAGAAGAATATTGAGACGTACTAGCCCTATCAAATATGAAAACTTTTATTTCATTTTATTTATTTATTTATTTTGAGACGGAGTTTTGCTCTTGTTGCCCAGGCTGGAGTGCAATGTCACGATCTCAGCTCACCGCAACCTCCGCCTCCTGGGTTCAAGCGATTCTCTGCCTCAGCCTCCCAGGTAGCTGGGATTACAGGCATGTGCCACCACACCCGGCTAATTTTTTGTATTTTTAGTAGAGATGGGGTTTTTGCATGTTGGTCAGGCTGGTCTAGAACTCCCGACCTCAGGTGATCCACCCATCTCGGCCTCCCAAAGTGCTGGGATTAGAGGCGTGAGCCACCGCACCCAGCCACCAAATATGAAAACATTTAAAAAGCTATAGAAGGTTTTTGTTTTCATATATGTATGTATATACACATATATGTATATTATATATGATATATTAGTATATATATGTATTAGATGTATTAGATATATCTTAGATATATCTATCTAATATATATAGCTATATCTAATATATATTAGATATATTAGATATATATGTATCATATTATATAATATACATCACATATATATTATACATTATAATATATTACATATATTGCATATATTATATATAATACATAATATATATTTTCTGCACAGCTGTATGTGGTAGAATATTATATATAATATATGAGGCATGTATTTTATATTATATATTATATACTATATATTATATATTATGCCTATTATATAATTTATTATATAATTATATAATTTATATTATACTATGTAACATAATATATCATATATACTATATATTACACACTATATAAGGTATAATATATTGTTATATATTATATCTCATATGTGATACATTATACATTATACTATAATATATTGTACATACAGTATATATTTTATATGTTATATAATATATAGTATGTTATGTTGTATATGTTATATATGTAATATATATTATATATATATATTTTCTGCACAGCTTTATGTGGTAGGATTGACCTACAATAGATTGCATGTATTATTCAGAAAAGTGCAGTTTGCCAAATGTGGACCTAGGGGTGCCCCTGTGGACACATCCGTCATCCCTGTGTCTGTGCCCCTCGTGATTCCTCCCTGCACCCTGTAACCCCTGGTGCCCAGGCATCCACTGATCTGTTCTCTGTGGCTTTAAAGCCTGCAGAAATTAAACTCCTGTACAGAGCATGCATAAACAGGTGATGGAAAACACCAAGAAGTCCAGAACCAGCCTCGATAATTAATGGGAGTTTGTTTTATGATAAAAGATGGCATTTCAAATCAGTGGGGGCGGGAGGTGGATTATTCCATAGAGTGTTGGCAGCTAGGGGTCATCTGGAGAAAAACATAAGCCAGAGGTAGATAGAGGTCTCACAGCCACATTCATGGCAGGTCGGAGATTTAAATATAAAAGAGACCCCAAGGCAAATTTGATAGCCTTATATTGGGGAAGGCTTTGTAAGTTTGTTTCCAGATCCAGAAGCCATTTATGAGAAAAGATTCAGAAATATGAAAGATTGCTAAGTATAAGAATGACAATTTCTACATTTCATGAAATAACCATAAAGTTGAAAAAAAACTGTGGAAAAGTGGAAATTATATCAGTGATAAAAAGTTAATTTATTTAATATAAAAATACTTCTGGCCTGGCATGGTGGCTCACACTTGTAATTCTAGCACTTTGGGAACCTGAGGCAGGTGGATCACCTGAGATCAGGAGTTTGAGACCATCCTGGCCAACATGGCGAAACCCCATCTCTAATAAAAATACATAAATTAGCCAGGCATGGTGGTGTGTACCTGTAGTCCCAGCTACTTGGGAGGCTGAGACAGGAGAATCGCTTGAGCCTGGGAGGCAGAGGTTGCCGTGAGCTGAGATCGTGCCATTGCACTCCAGCATGGACAACAAGAACAAAACTCTGTCTCAAAAAAAAAAAATTCCTAGCATCCAATAAGAAAAAGACCTATACCACTCAATAGAAACACAGGCATGGATAACTACAGGTCATTTAATGCAGACGGTTCCTAAACATGTGAGATGTTCAGATTTACCCAAAATAAAAGAGGTAAAAGCTTAAAGAGCAAAGCACTTCTCAGCTGTCACACTGACACCATCTGAAAGTTGGCTGACCCTGCGGGCAAGGGCAGAGGAAGACAGACACCTCCAGGTGTTGCTGGTCGAGTGTAGCTGGCACAGCTTGGAACGCAGCTTGCATGAGTAGCCCGGTCCATGAGCCTATGCCCTCTGTCTCCCACCTAGGAGTGTAGCTCAGAAGTGCACTTGGGCTGCTGCGAAGTGACCTGTACACGCTCGTGTTTGTCATGGTGAGGATGGGATGTGCATTGGGACAGGACTGGGTAAGCACGTAGCGACACATCTGGAAGGGGGAGTAGAGGCCACCTTGGAAGGAGCAAGGCAGCTCAGTGTGTCCAGCACGACGGACCTCCTGGGCTTCTGTGTGCTGTGAGGGAGAGCAGCCAGCAGTGCAGAGCAGAGTGTGGAATGGGCTGCATTTGGGGATTCCAAGAAGAAGACGCAAATGTGTATATAACCACGTTCATGCTTGTGAGAAAACTGGTCACACTATTTTCCTTCTGGGAGGGAAGCCAAGTCTGGGCACCCCTTTATGCCATCTGACTTCTCCTGGCAATAAATTACCTCTGCAGAAAAATATAGATGAAGCAACCCGCTGATTTTTATTATTTTATTTTTTATTTTTTTGAGACAGAGTCTTGCTCTGTCGCCCAGGGTAGAGTGCAGTGGTGCAGTCTTGGCTCACTGCAACCTCCACCTCCTGGGTTCAAATGATTCTCCTGCCTCAGCCTCCCGATTAGCTGGGATTACAGGCGCTTGCCACCACGCCCAGCTGATTGCATTTGCAGTAGAGACGGGGTTTCACCATGTTAGCCAGGATGGTCTCGATCTCCTGACCTCGTGATCCGCCCACCTCGGCCTCCCAAAGTGCGGGGATTACAGGCGTGAGCCACCGCGCCCGGCCAATCCACTGATCTTTAGGCCCAAAATTGCATGGAATTTGAGACTTCTGAAGCGGCAAGAAGACACAGTATTTTTGGGCTTTTTCCTTTGATCTTTTGTCGCCTGGGTAGACGTATATTAACTGGTTTATTGTTGTAAAGGTCTGCTTTGCCACAAAGCTGTACCGCAGGACAGGGCCTGAAGTGTTTTGGAGTACCCGCTATGTGCTGGGTGCTGTGTATTTTCTCTCTTTAATGTGGTGTTTGTGTAATGTTTTCTTTTACATAGCTGTCCTGTCCATATATACACACAGTGGTTCTTCTAGCAGTCTGAGGGGGTTATTAGGTAGAATATCTCCGTGCTGTAAAGAAATTGAAGGCTAAGAGATTTGATTATTGATTTGCCGGAGACCTTAAAGCTTAACACCTGGGTAACAATGCAGAGTTGACCAGCTTGCTTTCTTCAGTGAGTATTCATTGGCAGGGGTTTCTGGGTTGACTGTGCCATTCAGAGCCCTGGGCCTCAGGGTGACATGGTTGGGACCTGGCCGTACGTGTGGCATTGTGCTTGAGAAAGTTTCTCAGTATTCTGGAGTGGTAATTCCTTCACCTGTGAAATGGAGAGACTTGGTTCCTGAGGCTGCATGGAGCAGCTCAGGGAGACTAGCAGGTGGCAGGTGCTGGGCTTGGGAGGCCCAAGGGCCACTTGAGCAGGACCAGCAGTTACGATGCCCAGTTCCGTTGCAGAGCTTCACAGCGTCTTGTGCATCAGTTCATGTAGAGTTTTTCATTGAAATTATGAAATAACATGAGCACACCTAGTCTTGTGTCCCAGCTTCCTTGGATAATGTGGCAGGGGCTGCAGATGCGTGCCCCCAAGGCACCCACATTCAGAATTGATTGTACTGATGTGGTGGTCTGTCTCCAGAAACCCAGCCATGGGACCCAAGGAATGAATACTCCATTAAATCCCAGTTGTAGTGTGTTAAATTACTTTCAAAATATTTCTTTAGAGGTTCCTTTTTAATCTTTCTCTTTTTTTTGGAACAGAGTCTCGCTCTGTCACCCAGGCTGGAGTGTCATCTTGGCTGACTGCAACCTCCGCCTCCCAGGTTCAAGCGATTCTCCTGCCTCAGCCACCTGAGTAGCTGGGATTACAGGCGTGCACCACCACGCCTGGCTAATTTTCGTATTTTAGGTAGAGACGGGGTTTCACCATGTTGGCCAGCCTGGTCTCGAACTCCTGGCCTCATGTCATCCACCTGCCTTAGTCTCCCAAAGTTCTGGGATTGCAGGCGTGACCCACGGCGCCCAGCCGCCTCTTTAGTATATTTTTGACTATTGTTTTTTCTCCTGAGGATTAAGGGATAAAATAGGAACCCAGTTTCTTATACAGACTAGACTAAGATGATTTTGCCCTTGTCTTAGAAAAGTGGAGGATCCTTGGTATGTTTTGTTTTCTGTTTCACTGTATTTTTATTTTTGTTTTGGAGATGGGGTCTTGCTCTGTCGCCAAGGGTGGGATTGCAGTGGCGTGATCATAGCTGTTTGCAGCTTCCACCTCATGGGCCCAAACAATCCTCCTGTCTTGGCCTCCCAAAGTGTTGGGATTACAGGATTACAGGCGTGAGCACCCAGCTGGTTTGTTTTTTACTATGTAATGGAAATTGTGACATTATTTCTTCTCTAACCAGAAGACAAGGTCAATAAGCCTTTTTTTCTAGCTAAGCTACTGGTATAAGTTCAGTACCTAAAATGAGTACCCTCACTTTGGTGAGTGGGCAGGGGCAAACTGAGGCCGAGGCACAGTGGGGCCACGGCCACCCCATTCACCGGAGGTGGCCGGGGTACGTTTGCTGTCGTGTTGTGCAGGTGGGCATTCTTGTGTCTGAGTGGTTCTGTTGCGAATGCCCCAGCCTCATTAACGTGCACATCTAATCCTTCTGCAGATGAATATTTCCCCCGCTTCCCTCGCCGGTCTTTATGAGGAAGACTTCAAGCAGGACATGGCAGCCCTGAAGGTAAAGTGTGGGGCTGACTGTTCCTGCCATGAGGGTGACAGGCATGAGCAGTGACAGCTGGTGCTGGCTGGCTTGTGCTTCTACACAACGGAAACACGGTCGTGTCTCCACTTTCTTGCAGGTTCTCCCACCCACGGTGTACTTGAGGGTAACCGAAAATATTCCTCAGATAATTTCTTTCATTGAAGGAATCATTGCTCGTGGGCACGCTTACTCAACGGCAAAAGGTAGGGTTTATGTTCTTTTTTTTTTTCCCCTGAGACAGTCTCACTCTATCACCCAGGCTGGAGTACAGTGGTGCGATCTCAGCTTACTGCAGCCTCTGCCTCCCTGGTTCAAGCGATTCTCCTGTCTCAACCTCCTGAGTAGCTGGACTACAGGTGTGCGCCACCCTGCCTGGCTACATTTTGTGTGTGTGTGTGTGTGTGTGTGTGTTTTTAGTAGAGATGAGGTTTCACCATGTTGGCCAAGCTGGTCTTGAACTCCTGACCTTGTGATCCGCCCACCTTGGCCTCCCAAAGTGTTGGGATTACAGGCGTGAGCCACTGTGCCCGGCCAGTTTATGTTCTTAAAACTAAAACATTACTAGGATTTGGAGAAACTGGACATATTTATGAGTTGCAGGAACATACTGAAATTTACTGTCTGTCTTGATAGGATTCCAACAGCAGAGCTGTTGTGGGGTTTTCTACGATATTGTGTCTCTTTGCAAAATGGTTGAATTAATCCTTTCTAAAAATCTTTTCCAGTCACAGGGAGAGGCGAACATCTGGACAGCTAGTCTTGGTAAGAGTCATGGAATCTAGGTGGTAGGTGTACAGGTGTTCAGTGTGGTGTTACTTCATCTTTGTTTAGGTATTTTCCTAACAAAAAGTTGGGGACAAACACAGTACCTCCAGAGACCTGCTCCCTTCTTGTTGAAAGTTAGCCCAGGTCATCCCCCCTCTGTTTGACTATCATTTTTTTCACAGGCCATTAAGAGTGAGTTGTGGGAGTCGGAGGTTACAGTGAGCCGAGATCACGCCACTGTACTCCAGCCTGGCGACAGGGCAAGACTCCGTCCCCTCTTCCCCCTGCAAAAAAAAAGGAAAAAAGAGTGAGTTGCAGGGTCAGGTGTGGTGGCTGATGCCTGTAACCACAATACTTTACGAGATGGAGGCGGGTGGATCACTTGAGCCAAGAATTGGAGACCAGCCTGGGCAACATGTTAAAACTTTGTTTCTACTAAGAAGACAAAAAAATCAGCCGGGCCTGGGATCGCACGCCTGTGGTCCCAGCTACTCTGGAGGCTGAGGCATGAGAATTGCTTGACCCCAGGAGGCATAGTTTGCAGTGAGCTGAGATCACATCACTGTACTCCCGCCAGGGTGACATTGTGACACTCTGTCTCAAAAAATAAAAATAAAAAAGTGAGTTGCAGGGCTGGGCGTGGTGGCTGATACCTGTAATCCCAACACTTTGGGAGGCTAAGGCAGGTGGATCACTTGAGTCCAGGAGTTCAGGACCAGCCTGGGCAACATGGAGAGACCCCTTCTCTACAAAAATAAAATATAAAAATTAGCTAAGCATGCTGGCATGCTCCTGTAGTCTCAGCTACTCAGGAGACTGAGGTGAGAGGATAGATGGAGCCCATGAAGTTCGAGGCTGCAGTGAACCGTGATTGTCCCACTGCACACCAGCCTGGGAGACAGAGCGAGACCTTATCTGGAAAAAAAAAAAAAAAGCCTGAGTTGTAGATGTTCTGACGTGTCAGTCTTGACACTTCAACATGCACCTCTGCATAAAAGGAGTTCAAATGTCATGGTCAGACCTGAGACAGAGAAGAATCTGTGGCTAGCTTCGTGTGTCCTCTCCATGTTAAATGTCCTCACTTGTCCCCAGGTTTCTTTTATGCTTGACGCCCGCCTCCCCACACCGTCATCTAATGAAGGGCATGTGCTGCGTGTGCCTTTGTTGGTTTAGTCTCCTCACTTTTAACCTTCCTCATAGACTCTTTCTTTTTTCTGTTTTTCTCCTTTTCATTTTTTCTGGGTAAGCACATGGAGACTCTTTTCCAGACTCCGACAGGTCAGTTTTCCCGCGCAGCGGTCTGTGTTGAGGTTGGCGTGTTGCTCGCTGCCGGTGCTTTCCTCGGATGGCGGATGCTCATCTGTCTGGTGGCCCCCAGGCAAGGCTGGCGTCCTGCTGTTTTGCTGCTTCCATGATGAAGCATCTCCATAAATCTGAACTAAATCCCACCCATCCTGGCCGTAAACCCTGACCACGGTCTCATCTCTCCATGAAGTTCTCCTTCCCGCAGCACAGCTGAAAGTGAACTGTCTTTCTCGGCCTTGATATCTCTGCTGTACCATTTGGCAGCCAGTTCTGCGCTGCCATAGTTTGCTGGTTAATGTATTCATATTTTGTCCCCGTCTAGATCATAAATTCTCAGACCATAAAAACCTTTTGCTTTATTGAATGACGCCTTAGAGTATCCAGCCCACGGCTGAAGATACGCGGGTATTGAATGTTTGTTGCAGTGAGTCAGAAAACACGAAGTACTGCCCTGGGCGTTCCCATCCTTCCTGGGTCCTGCCCGGGAGCGTAAGAAGAGCGCCTGAGGCCCCAGGACCCGTTCAGTATGCTCTGCGTATGGAAGTAGCTTTTTACTTGTTCTAATGTGGTATATTTAGAGTTTGTTTCCAAGAAAACCTTTTTTTTTTTTTTTTTTTTTTGAGATGGAGTCTTACTCTGTCACCTAGGCTGCAGTGCAGTGGCACAATCTTGGCTCACTGCAACCTCCACCTCCCGGGTTCAAGCAATTCTCCTGCCTCAGCCTCCCAAGAAAACCTTTTTTAAGGACTTAGGTGGTTGAATTAGATTTTGCATCAGAAAACACAGGAATTAGTTTTTTGCTTTCGTGTAACTTGAAATAAGATATGGGGGCCTGTGCTTCCATTTTAGGAATAAACTGATAAATGTTCATGAGTCTTTAGGGATTCTCGTCTTCACAGGCTTGAGGAATGAATGCTATTTGTTGTTTTATTATAAACATTTAATAATAGTATAAATATAATTAATTCAGAATACACTTACATTCACTCAGACCCCAGGAATTTGGACTTTGTGACAATCCCACAAGGGCTTGGTTGTAGTTTGACCTTTGAACTCTTGCTGAAAAACAATTTGTTCAGCAAATTGATACATAAACCAAAGTTAAGGGGGAATGTTTCCCCTGTTTAAGGGCGTGGATTCTTTCCAGTGAAGCACTCTTAAAGCACTGTTTGTATTCTGACTTTACAGAAAGCAGCTCCCAGGGCCTGGATGTCTCCCTCCTGTCCTCTGGTTCATCCCCAGCACCGAGTGCCAGCTTAGTGGTCAACCCTGAATGACCAGGGAGGACACTGCAGAGACAGGGCAGTGTTTTCTGTTGAAACGTCTCCTGGCTTTCTTTGCCCAAGCCACCCTGCCCTTTCCTCCCACCAGTGACCACTGTGCCCAGGGTGGCCCGTCTTGTTCCTGTGCCCCGAGGACATGAGGCAGGTCCTGGGTGCAGCTTGTGTTTGCCAGTTGCAAAGTTTCCTTGATCTTACCAAGACCAGTGTCTGCAGTAAGAAGGACAGTACTGATGCAAATTAGTAACTGCATTAGTAAAGAAGAATGTGAAGGCTCAAACTGTATAAAGGCTAAAAGTTGCACCCACACCTGGGCCCTGAGGACAGCTACATGCTGCCGTGTGGTTCGAGGGTGCTGGGTGGTGACTGCAGATCTGTGGTACTGAGAATGGCCATAGTCGCAGCCCAGGTGAGCATTGCCTCCTTCCTAGGGAGACACAGGGCCTGGAACACACAGTGGCTGCAGCCTGGCAGCCTTGGAGCATGGGTTGGTGGCGCTTGCTTCTTGACAAAGCTCCCACTCTGAGCGCCTCCTCCCCGGCTCTGCTTTCTAAGGCTTTGTGGTGGAAGTGGCAAGGGCAGCCCAGGCTTGCAGGAGGCTCTGGCGAAGGTTTCTGACCTCAGTCTGCAAAGTGGACCTTGGCGTTCAGCCTCACAGATGCTTCAGTATGCAGATGATTTTGTTTTGTTTTGTTTTTTGGTAGAGATGGGGTCTCATTATGTTGCCCAGGCTGGTCTCAAACTCGTCAGCTCAAACAATTCTCCTGCCTCGGACTCCCAAAGTTTTGGGATTGGAGGTGTGAGCCACCGCGCCCAGCCAGATGATGTTTTCAATCTGAGTAAAAAGGTAGTTTTAGAAGATGACTGGGTAAAGAAGAAGTGTCTTTGCCAGCTGGTGTGTAACATAAAGAAAGAGTGTCTTTGTTAACTGGCATGGAACACAAAGCCCAAGATCTAAATGAAGGTCAGGGATAACATTTTTCTTTTTTCTAATTAAATAATTGCCTCAGCAGTTTATAGAGAACTTACATTTGTGTTTTCACTTTCATATCTGTGTACTCATGATGTGTCCAGATCATGCATTTATCATATAGTATTGTTGTTAATTCTGATTAAAAAATATATGAAGCCAGGCATGGTGTCTTGCCTGTAGTTCCACCTACTGGGAAGGTTGAGGTGGGAAGACTGCCTGAGCCCAGGAGTTCAAGGCTATAGTGAGCTATGATTGTACCACTGCACTCCAGGCTGAGCAACATAGTAAGACCCTGTCTATAAAAATATAAATATTATATATGTATATTGGGGCCAAATGCTATGTTCTGTATTTAAATTCTAATTACTTGTTAGATGTTAAGCTTGTGTATATGCTGATATTTAGACTGAGAAGTGATGGATTCATAATTGCCTTTATAAACAGGCAATGTCTACTTCGATCTGAAGTCTAGAGGAGACAAGTATGGCAAACTGGTCGGCGTGGTCCCTGGTCCAGTCGGAGAGCCAGGTGGGTTGGCCAGTCTCAGCCCTGTGGGTCCCTGACCTCTGCCTCGGGTCCCAGTTCTGGGGAGATGAGATCTGGAGCGCAGATCCCTCCGTTTGCTCAGACACTGGCAGTACCCAGGTGCCACCTGTGTTTTAAATTTAATTCAGTTTCTCTGGATGGCTCCAGCTTGTGAGGCATAAAGTTCCAATGGCAAGTAGGGCATCGTCCACCCCCGCCACCAGTGCACCTGGCTCCGCTCCCTGGAGACAGTGCTGGTCTCCTGTTTCCTTCCCAGGATTTTCAGTGGACATGAAAACCTCATACGCGTACGTCATGTTTTCGCATTCTTCTGTGTTTTAATTCCCATATGTGTCTTAACCATGTGTTAAACTTCCAATCTATTTGAATCTCTTCCTTGCTCTATTCTATTCCAGGGAGTTATTAGGTCAAAATCATTTTTATGGAGAAGAAATAGTAAGTGCAGTATATGGAACTAAATTTAAAATAATTTGAAAAGTGTAGTGTTTAAGGGAACCAAACAAGAATAACAGGAACAAACCCCAAAGATTGTTCAAGGTGTTTCTGGTTTTAGGCACTGTCTTTCTGCCCCATAAACTGTGCTGATGAATCCTAACCATCCAGCGCTGACCCCTCAGGTTCGTTCCCTCACCCTCTGTGCTGTCCTGTCCCACTCCCTGCACAGGCCGGAACACAGAAGCGCATGTCTTCCACGTGGGAGGCATGGCTACCAGCAGGCCATGTGGGCTGTGCTTAACACACGTGGAGAAGTTTCTGAGAGTTGTACATTCTGGCATGAAGGTTTTCTAAAATTATTTATTTAATAGATTTGTTTTTTAGAGCCATTTTAGCTTCACAGCAAATTTGAGAGTAAGGTATGGAGAATTCCTCTCTACCTGCTACCCTCCACGTCGTGCCCCACACTGTCAGCATCCCCCACCATTGACACCTCAGGTTCGCCCAGAGAGCGGAGTTGGCGTCAGGGTTCACCCTCGGCGCTGTGTGCTCCGGGTTTGGGTGAATGTAGTGACATGTTTCCACCGTTACAGCATCACACAGGATACTTGCACTGCCCTGAAAAATCCTCTGTGGTCTGTCTGCTCATCCCTCCCTCTTTCCCATCCCTGGAAATCCCTGGTCTTTCCACAGTCTCTAGTTTTGCCTTTTCTAGATTGTCATATAGTTGGAGTCATACACTGTGCACCCTTCTCACAATGGCTTCTCTCACTTAGGAATACACAGTAATTTTCCTCCATGTCTTTTCATGGCTGAGAGCTCGTTTTTCTTTAACACTGAGTCACATCCCAGTGTCTGAATTTACAGCAGTAAATTACCCACTCACCTACTGAAGGGCATCTTCACTGCTTCTGAGTTTCGGCAGTTATGAATAAAGCTGCTGTAAACATCCATGTGCAGGTTTTCAGCTCATTTGGGCAAATACCAAGGAGCACAATTGCTAGGTCGTCTGGGAAGAGCCTTATTTGTGTGAGAAAGTGCCCGGCTTCTTCCAGAGTGGCTGTTCCATTTCCATCGCACCAGTGAGGAATGACTCCATCATTCCACATCCTCACAGCCGTGCTTTTTAAAATAAAAAATATTTTCTTATACAAAAGCAAATATTTATGTAATTTATAATGGTACAAAATTAGGAAATAGAGTTATACAAAACAAAGATAATAAAACCACCATTTTTACATATGGTGAAAAAAGATTTTAATGCGTGAGTGTATGTTATTTCCAAAGCAATGGTATTTTCTTTTTAATTTTAAATTTAAATTGTTATAATAACACAATAGAAAACACTATTAAAAAATGTCCAACTTGCTTGAGCGTGGTGGCTCACACCTGTAATCCCAGCACTTTAGGAGGCCAAGGTGGGAGGATCACTTGAGGCCGGGAGTTCAAGACCAGCCTGGGCAATGTAGTGAGACCCCTTGCTGTCTCTACCAAACAAACAAAAATGCCCAGCTGAGTGAATTTGTGTTCAGTGGAGACCCTGCGGTCATTCCCTAGTGGAAGGAGACGACAATGGCAAGGGAGTGAAGGCACCTGGGTCCTCCGGATCCCACGCCCTGGCCACCAGCCTCCCTGCCCTGCTTTAGGGGCAACTACTGCCATAACTCTGACAGCGGCCACCCCCTCATCTTTCTGAGTGGGTTTAATTGCTCAAACACGTGTCCCTGAACATGACACTTAGCCTTAGCTCTTTCTTATTTGTGTCTTCTTGTTTTTAGTCCTTATGTCCCTCCCCTGGCTTTTCTTCCTTGCTGCTCGTTTGAGGGAGAAACATCATGTGTCTCACGGTTCCCGCAGTGGGATTTCGTCTGCTCTGAGTTTTGGAGTGTCTGTAACATTTCCCTCTGTCCTGTGTGTTTTGCAAATTGGTAGTTGAATCTAGAGGCTTAATCCAGTTCTAAATTTCTGGAGAAGGCTACTTTGTAGATGGTGTATTCCTCACTGGGAGACACATCAGGGCTGTACCTCTCTGTGTGTGAGTAGCCCTGGCCGCTCTAGGCTTAGATCCCTCACTGCAAAAGGAGGTTGCACGGTGGCGCGACTCCCATTCTATCATTTCTGCTTTATTTGCTGGAATACCTTTTTTGTTTGTTTGTTTTTTGAGACGGAATCTCGCTCTGTTGCCCAGGCTGGAGTGCAGTGGCATGATCTCGGTTCACTGCAACCTCCACCTCCCAGGTTCAAGCAGTTCTCCCTGCCTCAGCGAAAGTAGTTGGGATTATAGGGGCATGCCATCACACCCAGCTAATGTTTGTATTTTTAGTAGAGATGGGGTTTCGCCAGGTTGGCCAGGGTGGTCTTGAACTCCTGACCTCAGGTGATCCACTCCCCTCGGCCTCCCAAAGTACTGGGGTTATAGGTGTGAGCCACCGCGCCTGGCCCATTTGCTGGAATACTTTTATACAGGCAAACTGTCATCTGGTTACTCAGTGGTACAGTTTGTATAAGAAAGGTAGGACCTTTTCCTTAATTGACCAGTTTTCAAAATAAGGAGTTGGCTTCCATATCTTCCTCTGGCGGTGACCAGTTCCTGTTCTTTCATTGTTGAGAGCTCGTGGGCTTCACTGCACGTGCCGTTTTAATCCATTGCTGCCGTCACCTTATTAAGCCTCAGCTTGCCCCCTCTTTTGCTGATGGGAGCAACTCCCAAGTCCCTTACACTCAGCCCTGTTGTAGTTGATAGTTTTGTGGCTGTCCAATATGGTAAGATATTCCTGGCTCATCTTGAAATAAGCTGTTTTTCCTGGGAGCCCCATTTTTCTCTTTTCTTTCTTTCCTTTTCTTCCTTTCCCTTGTTTTCCTTTTCCCTTTCCCTTTCCCTTTTTCCTTTCCTTTCCTTTTTTTTTTGAGACAGAGTGTCACTGTTGTTCAGGCTGGAGTGCAATGGCGTGATCTCGGCTCACTGCAACCCTTGCCTCCCGGGCTCAAGCAATTCTCCTGCCTCAGCCTCCAGAGTAGCTGGGATTACGGGCACCCACCACCATGCCCAGCTAATTTCTGTATTTTTAGTAGAGACGCGGTTTCGTCATATTGGTCGGGTCTCGAACTCCTGACCTCAGATGATCCACCCACCTCGGCCTCCCAAAGTCCTGAGTTTCTAGGCGTGAGCCACTGTGCCTGGCTCCCTTTTTTCTTTTAATGGGAAACGGTGTTTTGAGAACACAGCGTGGGCCCCACGGACACTCATTGTTTCCTGTGGGCACCACGGACACTCACTGCAGCGATCTGTCATTGTTTCCCGTGGGCACCATGGACACTCATTGCTGCCATCTGTCATTGTTTCCTGTGGGCACCACGGACACTCATTGTTTCCTGTGGGCACCACGGGTACTCATTGTTTCCTGTGGGCACCACGGACACTCACTGCTGCCGTCTGTCATTGTTTCCTTTGGGCACCACGGACACTCATTGCTGCCATCTGTCATTGTTTCCCGTGGGCACCATGGACACTCGCTGCTGCTGTCTGTCATTGTTTCCTGTGGGCACCACGGACACTCATGGCTGCCGTCTGTCATTGTTTCCCGTGGGCACCACGGACACTC